>NC_041381.1:643949321-643971308 GCF_002162155.2 Triticum dicoccoides | reverse complement strand
GGGCACAGGAGGCTCCTCGGCGGTCTCCAACTCTGAGGCGGCGGGCACCGCGGTGATCTCGGACGCCGAGGCGGAGCTTGGCGGTGCATGGCGTGGCCGCTGGGGCGGTGGAGCGCGTCGGACGAAGGGTGTTGCTCCGCCGCCCCGGCTGGCGGAGGGCGTGACAGGTGAGGTAGTCCTCCATTTCGCGTCGCCACCGCTCCTCATCACGCCGCTGCCGCTCCTCTTCGCTGCGCTGTCGTCGCAGCACGAGGCGGCGGCGCACGCAGTCGGCTACCATATAGGTAGCACCACCTGCTACTAGTAGGCTGATGCCGCCGAGCCCCACGGCTTCCCATCCGTCAACCATTCCTCGATGGCGAGGTGTGAGATGAGAGCCGGAGGGGAGGAAGATGAGAGTGAGAGGGGAGGAAGATGGGGTAGTTTGACGGTGACAAGTGGGTTCCAGTAGCATGCAGGATTATTTGAATTTGATTCAAGCCAAAGCGAAAGCCGGTTCAAGATCTTGCGGACTGAGTATATGTACATCTGCACCGTCTAGAGTATATTGTGTCCACAGTACTATTGCGTCTACATACCGAGTAAACTAATTAACTACAGTCTCTGCACCGTTTAGAGTATATGTACGTAGACTGATCGTTGAATATATTTTCTCAAAAAAAAAAGTTGGCGTGGGAGATTGATCGTTGCAATAAACCGAGTAACAAAAATTTACCGAGAGAGATGCAGCTAGCGTACGTACGTACGTGGAGGCCTCCTGGCCAGGCGTTGCCTTGCATAATTGCATTGCCACTAGAAGCGAACGCACGCTTTGTCACGTCGTTTTTCTTTTTCTTCGAGAAGAGTTTCGATTATCAAACATGAAGCAAATGCTCAACCCCTATGGACCCACCGATCTCTTAATAGACCTTTTAATAGCCAATATTTCGATAGCCCAGCCTAATTTTCTAGCTGCAAATTTTGACTGGCCAATCAACTCTTAGCTTTTGGAGCCAAACAATTACAAAAAGCCTCTTGGGCATACTACTAAACAAGATTGGTGAGATTTCCCACACACAAAGAACATGATGGTGACATTAATGTCATTTTGCTCTCATCCATAAAAATAGTGTTATACATTACATCTTAATGAGTTATAAGACTGTGGTATCTGGCATGGTTTGCAGCAGAGACGTCAAGATGCATCTCAGAACGACACACCAGATGCCGCCAGCATCAAAACCATGAAGGGTAAAATGATGACATGTGTAGTGAGGTCTGCTAAGTTTTAAACATCTAGTGTGCACCTGATATATAGTATACAAATGTTTAGCTCATTTCATCCGCAATAGATGCGTGCACGGGCTTAAAAAGGAATCAGAAAGACTGACAAAATATATAAAAACACGTAATTTGTAGATACAACAAATTACCTTTTCTTCTGAACTGACAGTTCGCTTTTACCACTCCATGCTCCACGGTTCAGATGAGCCTGGGCTACTCTCACCTAAAAAATGATCATAGTTGCTAACAGATACTATTTTAGTTTCTAAAATTAACCATATAATCCTCCAGCTTGTCTCAGGTGCAGCAGTCCAATGTTTTGAAGAGTTTGGATACAAAAGAATGCATGTAATTACCTTCTCTGTATGAAAAATCAAGGGGGCATAACCGAGATAAATTTGTAATATCCAGATATTCAAGAGAAACATTAAAGAATGCATCCAATCACCTTCTCTGTATGAAACATAAAGGGGGCATAACAGAGCTAAATTTGCAATATCCAAATATTAAAGAGAAACGTGCAAAAAAATTGATTGTAACTCATTTTCTATAATTGCTTTAAGGAATTGCAACTATTGTGCTTATAATTTGAGTTGAACAAAAGGTGGATTCTAAGTGATGGACATGAAAACATGTTTGAAAGCAAACATTGCCAATGAACCAGATTGTCGAGGGAATGGGCCCTGGACATGCAACGGAACCCGGATCCCTCTAAAAAATATCGGGGCTGGCAAACGCCCCTCAACCCTGCTTGCCTTTGGCCGGATTCCCAGCGCAACCCGACCAAGTCCCGCAACGCCGGCTAAAGCCTACCGGCGCACGTTGGTCGGTTCCAGCAAGTCAAGCCTTCATCCACAAACAAGCACATCATAGTACGCCCCTCAACCCGGCCACGGGTCAGCTCCCGTCCCGTCTAAGGCATACGATGGAACAAGTCCCCACGACGGGATGCGCAAGGCAACAGTAGTCCACCTACCCCGTTGACCAGGGAGGGCGTGGCTACATCGTGACGCACGACAAGATGGGGAACAGTGCTCTCTGGCGCGCAGGGCCCGCGCCCGGAGAACCGGCGTACCTTGGTACCTGGTGGGCCCCAGCGCCGGCTTCCCAGACGCTGACATCCCGGCGCCACGCCCATGTAACTTTATCATTGTAACCCTAGGGGTTGACCTATAAAACCCCCAGGAGGCCTCCATGCACGGGGTCGAAGTGAGCAGACCATCAGTAGAACACCCACACAAGGAGAAGGAGCAGCCTATGCCCTGGCCAGTCTTCCTTCCTCCCCAAAACAACTCTAGGAGCAAGCTTGTATCCTCCACATATAAACCACACTCGGCGGGACTAGGGGTGTTATCTCTCCGAAGAGCCCCGAACCTGGGTATGTCTTGCGTCCCTCGCTCGCTCATACCGACCTCGCCTCTGGAGCCCACCGGTGCCCTCGAGCCCGTCCCTCTCTTTAGTCATCTCTTGGCATCTGCCGTGAGCCCACCACGACACAGATACACAAACTTTGTTCTAACAAACATTCTGAAAACACTTCATAAGTGTGCATAGCAAACAAAGAACACTCCAAACAAAATAGTGTAACAATTTTTGTAATAAATCAGATGTGATCAAGCAACCAGAGAGTGATTTTAACTGTATAAACATGGTGCCAACACTCAAGAGTCGCCAGTGGGAAACATGTGGCATCAATCGAGGTGAAGAAATGAAGAAACATGCATCACCAGCTTAGTTAGCATGACCTGTAAGCGTGTAGCACTCATGTTGGCTATTAGAGACAACAAAATAGAGAGATTAATACTAAGTCTATCAAGTCACAATTAACATCTCAATTGATAGCCAAGGCTAAATGACCTACATGATCTCTCCCATGTTAGGCCGAGTTAATAATAACCACCCGGAGATTCTGAAATGATCACCAAATAAACTCCTTCGGCTAAGGATGAAAAAGATGAAGCAAATAGTAACATGCAGAATGAGCTCCTAAAATGATCATGAGCATAAGAGCCTGCTACCATTATGATTTTAGAACTATTTTTTTTTTTTGCAGGAATACAAATTCCATGACTGTAAACAAATAGTATTAGACTATTTGCTGGTCTATTTACCTTCCATGCTGAAAATGTTAAAGCTTTGTCCGTATTACAAATAAGAGCAGCAAACTTAAAATCGCCATTGAATATTCACACAGGAAGCCAAAATTTCCTTGTTTTCGCTACTTCTAAACATCAAATATATGCACCTTCCACTCCATTTCAGTATCCTTTTCTCTAACTGAACCAAATAACAAATGCTTATGGTTAACCATCCATCCACACACACACACACACACACACACACACACACACACAGAGAGAGAGAGAGAGAGAATGCCAAAAAAGAAGAAGAAGAAAACTCACCTGAAACTAATCCAAATAAGATACAAAGGAAGTATAAGCTGAGATGCTCACATTTGTTACTGGAAACGAAACCATAGGCTGTGATTGCTTCTCCAAGTGGTATGTTATGATTGCTTCTCCAATTAGTATGTTGTGATTGCTTTCTGTTGTTTTTGAAGCTCCGCCATCTGTTGGCCCATATGCACTTGGTGCGACAATACAACATCTTGCTATTCATTCATCACTTATTTCACATTCATTTAAACAATAAAAAGAGTTAACATTTTCTGGAGCCTGCAAATTATTGGATGTATTAAGTATCAGGTACATTCTTGTGTGATATACAAAAATATGATTGCACATCGAGCAGTTTGTTTACTTAAGCATGTAACCTCACGACCAATGGCGACACCACAAGCAAACCAAAGAACTTAAGCAGCCACACAAACCACATATCGACCAAGCATTCCAGCAAGACATACTATGCCACCCCTCCCAACACCGAAAATTCAGAGCTCCCTCCACCCAACCCCCAACCCTCAAATCACACCTGCAATCCACAACTCTGTAGATTACATATTCAACAAAACAATCAAGACATAGCAAAATACAAAGATGAAAAAGATTAAACCCTTAGATGTAGCACACGAACACGAACAACTCGAGAAAGCCCCACATCCGGACACCCTGACAACACCTTCAAGGTTGTCAGCGCCCTCAACACCATGCATCAGGAACCTCCATTCCCAAGGTGCGTGCTCACCGTCCTCTCCCATGAATTCTGACTCACTGGGTTCAGCGGTTGACTGGTCGATGCCATATGGAGAAGAAGCGCAAGAGGGGTGGGCAGCGGGCAATCTTTGGGTCGCTCGTTGATCTGATGGGGGTGGGGCAGGGGGTGGGGGATGCGTGGTGGAGGCACGTCGATCAGGGAGGGCCACGGCGGCTGGAGCTAGAAGGGCGGCGACCGAAACTCTAGGTCGAAGGGGGCACGGGAGAGAGGGAAAATAGAGATAGAGGGCGTGGTGGACGGCAAACCGACCTGTTAGCTGGACATAAGTGAAGGCAGCGAAGCGGACGCATCACACGCGATGGTCAAACCGACTAATGACCTACGATCCACCAACTTACTGGTGGGACTAGTAACGTCGGCCAATGCCTCGCTGAACCACAAGCGAGTAAATCGTGGGAGCTTAAAGCATGGTTAATAATATAGTCAGCTGCTGGCTATAGTATGTTGCCATGTCATCTATAGTCAATGTAATAATCAACACGTATAATAGTTAGCTATAAGAAAGTATTACTTTACTAACATTCACTCTCACAAAGCTTCTTGGAGCTCGTGCAACAGCCGGCTGTAAGTCTATAGACGGCTTCTCTTCTCTCTCTTGCAACTCAATAACAATATATTATATAATTTCTTACAGTCCGCTTACGTCACTCTATTATACTTGCTCTTAATCACTCTAGAGATTTAGGGCTCTGTCTTCCTTTTTGTGCTGGATTGGTGTCATTTCCGTCTGCTTTTTCAACTTACTCGGAACAGGGTGATCCACCGCAGCCGAGTGACATAATTAGAGTGAATTGCAAGAAATCACCACATTTGAGGCTTATCTTGCAGAAAACAACCTGGTCGCTAATCATTTGCAAAAGCCACCGCGGATTCAGTAAAAGTGTTGCAGATTGCACTGAACATGTAATTTGGCGCGGTTGAGGGCGTTTCCGACAAATGGGACCCGGTTGTAAGGATCTGATTCAGCAAACAATTAACACACACACACCCCTATATCTAACAAAGAAAAGCAATCAACCCCTCCCCGGGGTCCACGGGGGCCGGCGCCGCCGCCTCGAGCTGCCTCGCCGCCGCGTCCGCCCGGTCCAGGTCTTCCTGGCTCGCCGCAAGGCCCCGGTTCAGCCTGGCGACCGCGCTCTGCGTTGACGAATCATGCGAGGGTCCGTCAAGCGAGCGTGCGAGCGGCTACGAAATGCTCGGTCAGATGCTGGAATATTCTTATCGGCCACTCACCAGCAGCTTGATTTTCAGCGAGGGGATGTCGCCGGCGCCGGCGCCGTTGTCCGAGTAGTCCACCGCCGACGACGGTGCGGCCACCGCGCGGATGGACAGCTGCTGCTGTCTCTTCCCTCCGCTGGCGCTCCTCCTGCTGCTGCTTGCCCGCCACAGGTTCCTGCTCTTGCTGCTCGCGGGAGGACTAGGCAGAGGATGGGTGGAGGTAGAGGCGCAGCAAGATGACCACGACGGCGATGCCATGGCCATGGGCACCGTCCGTGAAGCAGTCAATCAAGAGATCGAGGAGAGCAACAAGAAAATAAATTTTCAATTGGTGAAGCAGTCACTTCTCCGCCTCGCTGTCGTTTTGCTGCAGGAGCCGAGGCCATCGCCCCCTCTAAGTTCATCGCGCCGCCTCCAGTCCCGCCGGATCCTGGCCGGATCCCGCCGCCGCGCTACCGTTCCTCGCCTGCAGCTCCGCCCAGCTGCCGCCATCCCGCTTCTTCCCGGCGAGAGGAAGGAGATGCCCTCCGTGGGGGGGGGGCTTGATTGCTTTTCTTTTATAAGATCCAGGGAGGTATATGTCAATTTGTTGCCAAATCAGCTCCTTACAGTCCGGGCCCACTAGTCAGAAAATGGTTAAACGGGCTAAACCACCTGTTCAGTGCTTTTTGCAACACTTTTACTGAATCCGCGGTGGCTTTTGCAAATGATTAGCAGCCAGGTGGTTTTGTCAGGACCCCGACTCAATGCCACATCGATCTAGCATGTAACACCTCATATCACTTTGCGGCCTCACGCACGGTATTCCCACGGGTGTCGCCTTACCTTAGCCCGGGACCGTTTGCGCCTTTTGGCACACGTATATGACAGTGTCGCTAGCATCCATATGATAAGGAGCCCGGGCTGACATGGCTAGTCGTAAATCCAAAGTGGCACAGACTTACAGGGACAGGCATCCATGACCCAGCATCGAACGTGTCGGTCATCAGCGAGTGAATCCAGGCTGTAGCACTGGGCTAGCAGGACTCCGGTGAACCGGGCTGTAGCAGGCTAACAGGACTCCGGTATTCATCGCGTGACATTTCCCCGAAGGGACAGACACCGGAACGAAGAAGGACACATGCCGGCCAGCCTAAGTGTTCCGGAGCAGTAGCAAGCTACCATGGCTCGGTGGAAACACTAGGAGACATTTCCCGGTAAGAGAGGCTACTAAAGATAAACAACTAGATAGTCAGATCCCACACATACCAAGCATTTCAATAACATACACACAATATGTTCGATATGTGCGATCACAACATGGCATCACATCATGACTCTACGACTCAAGTATTTTATTCAATAGGCTCCGAGGAGCGAGATATTACAAACATGGGTCTCATGACCCAACAATCAGAGCATACAAGTCAAAGCACAAGCGGAAGCTATCATGTCTGGGTACAGACATCTATAACTGAAAAAGGCTGAGAAGCCTGACTATCTACCAAATCCTGCCGAGGCACAAGATCGTAGCTGAGGTAACAAGCTAAACGTCGAAGACCACGTGGAATTACTAGTGAGACTGAAGTATCTCTGCAAAAAACATAAAATAGGCAAACGTGAGTACAAATGTACCCAGCAAGACTTACATCAGAACTAACTACATATGCATCATTATCAACAAACGGGTGGTGGGGTTTAACTGCAGCAAGCCAGCTTTGACTCGGTGGCTATCCTAAACTACGACTGCAAGCGACTCTTTTGAGGTGGCGCACACGAGTCCACATATTCACCATATCAATACACCACTATGGATCCGCTCCCGTCTCCCTACGAGAACGCCATCCATAGCACTCACGCTTATCTTGCGTATTTTAGAGTATCCACTTTCACTTGTCTATGAACTGTACAAGGGGTCCAAGTTTCCATATCCGAGGAATCCGGCTATTCGAATAGATAATGATAACCCTGCAGGGGTGTACTTCTTCACACACGCTTTCGCCACTTATCGCCCTGTACACGTCATGCACCTCGGCAACCTTCAAGCGGAAGCCGGGCGAGGGAGTCGGCCACGACCTGACTAACCGAACAAGTCTCTAGTCCAGGTTTATCGCCTATTCGGGTTCCATCCGCAAGGAGATCCGGCCGGGGTGTCGCTCACGGCCCCAAACGATGTGAGCAGGGTTCCCAAGCCCACCATCCGGGTGCCACTTGGTACACCGTGCCACTGTGCCTAGTCTGTCCCAAGCCCACCTGTACCGGGTGCCACTTGGTAGACTACTAACACTACCTACAAACACCAGAAACTAGTTGCAACTCCTGGACAGAGATCATGTTGATTAATAAGTCGAGAGGGGTCGAGTTACCGGAACCCAATGTGTGGTAGTAACTGGTCATGGATCACAAACACAGAACTCAGTTCCTGAGGACGGCTGCAATGAGACAACCCACCATGTACTCCTACATGGCCTCTCACCGCTACCTTTACCAAATCGTGTTCCCACACTTACCTCACACACAGTAGGACATGTTCACACGCCTCTGATTCATCCCCGATGAATCAGACCTGACTCAACTCTAAGCAATAGCAGGCATGACAACAAGCATGAATGAGTAGGCACATCAGGGCTCAAACAACTCCTACTCATGCTAGTGGGTTTCATCTATTTACTGTGGCAATGACAGGTCATGCAAAGGATAAAGGGGTTCAGCTACCACAGCAAGTAACAGATGAATCGTTGTTGTCCTAATGCAGTAAAAGAGAGCAGGAGCGAGAGAGTGGGATTTTATCGGAATGAACAAGGGGGTTTTGCTTGCCTGGCACTTCTGAAGATAACATTGGGTCTTCATCAGGGTCAACGATCACCTCATCGGTATCACGTCTATCGAGAGGGGACAAATACCGGCAACACAGAAGGGAACACAATCAATGCAATGCACAATATGATGCATGATCATGACATGGCAAAATGAATGTGTTTTGGGCTAATGCATCTAGCAACAAGTTAAATGGGGTTGGTTTGAATACAAGATTCAAATTCAAACTCCATATGTGATTATTCAAATGCCATTTAATTGATTTGTGCTATACAGCAGCTATAAGTTGTTCTAACATGCATGAAAATGGTACAGATGGATTCCTTGAATTTTTCTGATAATTTTTCATATATAAATTATTTAATTTGGAGCTACGGTTGATTTACTATGAATTTTAGAAGTTTTAGGCATTTTCTGGAATTTCCTGAATATTTAGAATTAAAATAATTCCAGAAAATGAATTATGGCGTCAGCACCACGTCACTGTGACGTCAGTAATGTCAACTGGGCTGGTCCGGTCAAACCTGACCAGTGGGGCCCACTGGTCAGTGACTACGGCTAATCCTAATATAACTTAAACCTAACCTAGTTTAATTAGTCGGCCCGGGCCCGCATGTCAGTGAGTCAGTGGCTTAATTAAACTTAGTTATTAACTTAACCAAAGGTTAGCAGGGGACGGGCCCACACGTCAGTGACCCAGGGGGGTCAAATCCCTGGTCAACCCGGCTAATCCACCGGCGTCTAACCGCCGGCAACGACCAGACGCGGCGGTGGCTCGCCGGAATGGCTGCTCCGGCGCCCATTCGACGCGCGGAGGGGTTCTACAGGGAGCTCGAGCTCGTGCGCATCCAATGGAGCAAGCCAGAGGAGTTGGGGTTGGCTGTGGCGTCGGCAGTGGCGAGGGAGGCGGCGGCCGGAGTTCGGACCTCGACGGAAACGAGGCTACGGTTGACGAGAGGACGAACGGATGCATGTTCTGGGCTCCTGGGACCACGCTGAGCGCACACACGTGCTCAAACACGGGCGGCAGCAACTGTGGCCGCGGCGGCGCCATGGCCGTCGGCGAAGAGCTCTCGGCTCGTTGTGAACGGCGGCTAGAGAGGGAGATAGAGCACGGGGAGAGGGGGAATCGGGTCAAGGGCTCACCGCGGAGCTGCAGGGAGGGTTAGTGGGCTCGGGGGCGCGCCGGAGTGGCCGAATCGACGGAGAAGGGCGCCGGGGCTGAAGCTTGAAGACGATGACGATGGCGGCTGCTCGGGGCCCTTCTGGTCGCGTGAGACGACGAGGAGGACGAGGGCGGAACAACGGAGCTTTGGGAGGCGTCGGGGAGGCGAGACGGTGGCTGTGGCCGCGCGAGCGCTGGTCGGCGGCGGCGGGCTCCATTCGGTCGCGGGAGGGGAAGCAGAGGAGCGAGGGGGAGGGAGGTCCAGAGAGCGAGGGAGAAGTGAGAGGGGGTCGGGGAGGCGCGTGGCGTCTCCGGGCATCGAGGAGGGAGGCAACCAGGCAGGAGGTGGCCAAGCGCGGTGGCGGTGCTCGCCACCGAGCTGCTTCGTGCGCTGGCACGGGAGGAAGACAGGCATGCCCCCTGGTGGTTGGGCTGCACAGTGTTGGGCTGTCCAGGTGGGCTTGGTGGGCTGCAGAGGTAAGTCCAGGTAACTTCCTTCTCTCTCTCTTTTATTTCTATTTCAGTTCTGTTTTCTTTTATTTAATTTATTTTGCCACTGTTTTGAATTTAAAAAATAATTCAAACAATGCCAAAAACTCCACTGAATATTTTATATTGCTAGATGGACTTTTCCAAAAGCTTATAAAATAGTTCAGGGGTATTTGAAATTATATTCTAATTATATGAATATAATTCAAATTCAAATAGCTAATGAATTAAATCCAAAGTCCCAAAAATAATTCCTTAAAAATGTTCAATATTTTGGTTGGGACCAGAACCCTTACCAAAAATTATCAAACATTTAGGAAGAGCATTTTGGAGCAATGAATGAGATTTCTAGGGTTTTTGCCCCTCTTTTATTTAAGTTTTTGAGGCTTCCAAAATTCCTCAGTTCAAGTTTCGAAAACATAGACATGATGCACACCTGAAGCTAGCCTAGAGCACTACCAGCAGCTAGGGATGTGACAACTCACCCCCACTGAACAAGAATCTCGTCTCGAGATTCAAGCGTAGGGTAAGGTGAAGGGGTAACGCAAACTAGTATAATCTTCACGATCCAGGGTGCACTTCAATTGAACGTTGATTCATTCACCATCATTGTCTTGAAGTCTTGCTCTGAGAAATCCTGTCAACATGACATGGAGGGAAGAAGGAGACTCTAGAAGGGTCGATCTCCTCGAAGATCGAACAACTCAGGATTAACTCACGGAATGAGTCAAGGGCCAAGGAGATAGAATCTCATAGAACCATCTCTCGGGTTGAGACACGAGATACACTTCAAGAGGGGTGGAAAGAAACGGATGACGTAGGTTCACTAGGTAGACAACAATTCCAGACTTAAGAATGTGGTGATCGGTTGTCAACATAGCGAGGAGTTGAATTGCCATGATACCACGACGAAACATCCTGGAGGAGGGTGACTCGCAGATTATTATCTTAAGTGGCAAAAAGAATTACCTTTGATCCAGAGATCATTGAAACTCTTCATACCAGCCTAAGGCAATTCTCGAGCAATCGTTTGGAGGGGGTCGGTAGAATGGCATACTCGGACTTGGATGATGTGGACTACCTTGTTGAAGACAACGCAATGTATGATTTTTGCTATCACCGGAAATGGAAGAGACCCATGGTAGAACGGCACATTGGCGGTGCAAGCTGGAAACAAAATGCAAATGCTGGGAATGATTCTGGTAACTAGGGAAGAACCCAACAATAGAGAGTGAATTCACTGTTTGAGAAGGTCACAGCATTGCCGAGGGAACTGAGAGCATCCCAATTAGAGCCGATGATAACACGTAGCGCTTGTGCGTGCTCTCAAGAACTTGAGCATTTCCACAATCATCAAGGTTTTATCAACAACCGCGTCAAGGGTGCTGACAACACAACATACTACCATGATGAATAGCGATGGACGATGCAGCTGCGAAGGAAGATAACATCAACTCAGATTTCACCCTAGCGAGGCCAAGGAAACAAAATCTGGATGATCGACCGAGAGACATTTAGCACTCCGCTTCTAATGTTCTCCTTGATGTGCTAGTGTAATCCAATCATTGAAATGGTTTGGTAACTAGACAACAAGTAAAAGGTCGGACTTCGGGAGCAATAGAATCCATAAGGAACAGTTACGGAGGTAATTCCTACGAAATCCTTATGGGGAGGTGGCCAACTTCCTCAAACAAGATAATACAATAATAGGTCTTCCGGCTGGTGTGTTGGCCATGACATCCACTTTACCGGTTATCGAGGGACCAATATTATAGTTCTTGGGAAATATTCCAACCATCATATCTGCCTGAGACTCAGATCTGGTTGGTGTCAGGATATTCCAGACTCATCGAGTCTAGGAAGAAAAATGAAAGTTTGCAACACAAATCGACGAGATGACATTGCGAGATTCTCAGGAAATGAACTACGATAGCAAGCTCCAAAACATGAGCTGGTTCTGCTACGCACGTGTGAACATGTTGTCTCAGACAAACATGATCACATGGTAGTCTTACAATAAAACACTACCGAGTTCTGGTTGGGAACCATCGCCGTGGATAACGAAGTCCTTGCATAAGTCATATGATTAGCTCTTATGAAGGAACTTATTCTCCTTGAACAAATCAATCAGTGGCTTGGTGTGCTCGGGACACATATGGAATGAAGGTTGCAAGTCTTCAAACCACAGAATTCTTCGCACGTGTGCATGACTGATTTGGGATGATTCCAAAGGAAACAACATTAACTTTCTCAAATTCACGGCGGCAACTTTCACCAAATGCACGTGTATAAGAGGAAGTCACTCCTTTCATCAAACACATACCCCATGAGCTAGCATGAGGATAATGCTTTCAAAAGTTTCCAACACTAACTTATTGTCTAACAAGATCCTGGAGAAGATAAAATGATGTTGATGGGCTCAACAACAAATCATCGAGATTTCCATGAAGATGGAATTCCACGACTTGGTGAACAAGGTGATAGCATTGGTCAGACCAAAGATGTAGTGGTGTATGCTCGAGGGATCAACCACGAGTAAGACAACATTACGAATATCGTTGGTTCGGATTTGATTTGAGAATAGCCCATACTCAAATCAAAGTTTTGGCAAGACAATAGCTCCAGCAACTGGTCTCAGGGATCAATTGATGAAGATACCATCTTTCTTCCACACACACACTACACACGAATATCCCTTTGGAACGAACCAAGTCAGACAAGCTTTTATCTTCCAACTCTCCAAGTTGTTGTCTAGCTTAACCAACTAGCTCAGGGATATCTAACACCGATTCTTGGAGTAAAAGTGGTTTATTGGAAAACCAACTTGATCACGAGCTCAACATAACAGTCGGGTGACAACCTGGTGATACTTTCGAGAAGATATTCGGAAAATCACGAACCACCGATATGTTACTAAGCTCGAGAACAATCTTGCTTTTCAGGGCAAGACGATATGATCAAATGAGCGAGGACTTGACAAAATCCTAACTCATCGATCGAAATGTGCACCAGGAAGATGGACAAGGTAGCACGATCAATCTTAGAATGATGATTCAAGAACCAACACGTTAAGAATGAGGTTATTGTCCATTTAACTACCAAGCAACAAGGTTGCTAGGAGTATTGATTTCACACACCACGATTCACTTGTCGGCATTCCGGTTACAATAACACGGAAACCGAGGAATGAACAATGATGGCAAGAAGTATTACTGCGTCAAGAATTCATAAGAGGTGGTGCAATTCTCATGACAATCCCGACATAAAGAGGGTAACACTTCAAGGTAGAACAGAACAAAAGCTGGATTGGCATTTTGATCTGCGGAGCACAACTTCTTTGACCCAATCCTGGATATGGAAGAGGTACTGGAGTTTGTTTCTCCTATCATTCTACGATAGAATGGCTTGACGGACCACAAGAGTAATAGGCATCGATAAACGAACGCACGCATACTCTTGACTATCAATTGATAGGCGAGGGTTAGAGGACAACTAAAGAGGGACAACTCAAAGGAACATACGATTTTCTGAGTTGTGGATGCATGGTTTAGCATGTCGAACGAAGTTCAACATAATTCTTCCGGATAACCCATGCAGAAAGGTAGAACTGGCAGAGCCACAATATATAATGGAGAACTCATCAAGAATAATCCTGTTGTGATATTTCAGTTCAACGAGGAACTTCTGCCATAAGTAGTTCATGGTATTTGGAAGAAGAAGACACCACGGACTTCAAGGACTATCGCAAAGGTTACTAATATCCTAAAGGAACTAGCAACACTATCAACATGATGTAAGTAGAGTGAATCTCGGGTTCAAAACCCAGGAGTAGAATACCTACTAACTATGTGGCATCACGGGATGCTTTCGAGAATAAAGGCCAGAATCATCACACTGGGACACAAATCATGGCTAAATTACTAGATGATCCCCTAAGACACCTAGGGTCATGATAATAGCTCCAACATATATGTCAAGGCAATAAATTACCTCAACTCAACAATTTGGGTGATTAACCTGGCCTAAAAGACATTGAAACCAGAGGAAAAGGATTTTGCAAATGCATCAGACTCTTTGGAAACCTGGGATGACTCGGACAGCATAACGGCTATAATTGCTCAAAAAGATTTGAGACAATCACAATATGGTGGCATAACCACTCAACATCACAGTATCAAGGTTCCGAGATCAACAGTAATCATACAGAAGTAGTAGGAACTGAAACGAGGCTTAAATCCAACAATCTTATAAGTCTACGGATTAGTAACACGTGATCCTGATAGAAAGAAGAGAAAACCTAGTTCTTAATCCCCGTAGAAGAGAAGATGATGACTCAGATCAGAAGGGCATAAGGTATAAGGAGTAAAAAGAGCCTTACGTTCCATCCCACAATCAATTCCCTTATATAACTAAAGAATTTCTAGACTCAACTTCGACCAGTTTGGCTTGGTAATCCTACAAGCAGTCAAGCTCTGATACCAACGCTGTCAGGACCCCGACTCAATGCCACATCGATCTAGCATGTAACACCTCATATCACTTTGCGGCCTCACGCACGGTATTCCCACGGGTGTCGCCTTACCTTAGCCCGGGACCGTTTGCGCCTTTTGGCACACGTATATGACAGTGTCGCTAGCATCCATATGATAAGGAGCCCGGGCTGACATGGCTAGTCGTAAACCCAAAGTGGCACAGACTTACAGGGACAGGCATCCATGACCCAGCATCGAACGTGTCGGTCATCAGCGAGTGAATCCAGGCTGTAGCACTGGGCTAGCAGGACTCCGGTGAACCGGGCTGTAGCAGGCTAACAGGACTCCGGTATTCATCGCGTGACATTTCCCCGAAGGGACAGACACCGGAACGAAGAAGGACACATGCCGGCCAGCCTAAGTGTTCCGGAGCAGTAGCAAGCTACCATGGCTCGGTGGAAACACTAGGAGACATTTCCCGGTAAGAGAGGCTACTAAAGATAAACAACTAGATAGTCAGATCCCACACATACCAAGCATTTCAATAACATACACACAATATGCTCGATATGTGCGATCACAACATGGCATCACATCATGACTCTACGACTCAAGTATTTTATTCAATAGGCTCCGAGGAGCGAGATATTACAAACATGGGTCTCATGACCCAACAATCAGAGCATACAAGTCAAAGCACAAGCGGAAGCTATCATGTCTGGGTACAGACATCTATAACTGAAAAAGGCTGAGAAGCCTGACTATCTACCAAATCCTGCCAAGGCACAAGATCGTAGCTGAGGTAACAAGCTAAACGTCGAAGACCACGCGGAATTACTAGTGAGACTGAAGTCTCTCTGCAAAAAACATAAAATAGGCAAACGTGAGTACAAATGTACCCAGCAAGACTTACATCAGAACTAACTACATATGCATCATTATCAACAAACGGGTGGTGGGGTTTAACTGCAGCAAGCCAGCTTTGACTCGGTGGCTATCCTAAACTACGACTGCAAGCGACTCTTTTGAGGTGGCGCACACGAGTCCACATATTCACCATATCAATACACCACTATGGATCCGCTCCCGTCTCCCTACGAGAACGCCATCCATAGCACTCACGCTTATCTTGCGTATTTTAGAGTATCCACTTTCACTTGTCTATGAACTGTACAAGGGGTCCAAGTTTCCATATCCGAGGAATCCGGCTATTCGAATAGATAATGATAACCCTGCAGGGGTGTACTTCTTCACACACGCTTTCGCCACTTATCGCCCTGTACACGTCATGCACCTCGGCAACCTTCAAGCGGAAGCCGGGCGAGGGAGTCGGCCACGACCTGACTAACCGAACAAGTCTCTAGTCCAGGTTTATCGCCTATTCGGGTTCCATCCGCAAGGAGATCCGGCCGGGGTGTCGCTCACGGCCCCAAACGATGTGAGCAGGGTTCCCAAGCCCACCATCCGGGTGCCACTTGGTACACCGTGCCACTGTGCCTAGTCTGTCCCAAGCCCACCTGTACCGGGTGCCACTTGGTAGACTACTAACACTACCTACAAACACCAGAAACTAGTTGCAACTCCTGGACAGAGATCATGTTGATTAATAAGTCGAGAGGGGTCGAGTTACCGGAACCCAATGTGTGGTAGTAACTGGTCATGGATCACAAACACAGAACTCAGTTCCTGAGGACGGCTGCAATGAGACAACCCACCATGTACTCGTACATGGCCTCTCACCGCTACCTTTACCAAATCGTGTTCCCACACTTACCTCACACACAGTAGGACATGTTCACACGCCTCTGATTCATCCCCGATGAATCAGACCTGACTCAACTCTAAGCAATAGCAGGCATGACAACAAGCATGAATGAGTAGGCACATCAGGGCTCAAATAACTCCTACTCATGCTAGTGGGTTTCATCTATTTACTGTGGCAATGACAGGTCATGCAAAGGATAAAGGGGTTCAGCTACCGCAGCAAGTAACAGATGAATCGTTGTTGTCCTAATGCAGTAAAAGAGAGCAGGAGCGAGAGAGTGGGATTTTATCGGAATGAACAAGGGGGTTTTGCTTGCCTGGCACTTCTGAAGATAACATTGGGTCTTCATCAGGGTCAACGATCACCTCATCGGTATCACGTCTATCGAGAGGGGACAAATACCGGCAACACAGAAGGGAACACAATCAATGCAATGCACAATATGATGCATGATCATGACATGGCAAAATGAATGTGTTTTGGGCTAATGCATCTAGCAACAAGTTAAATGGGGTTGGTTTGAATACAAGATTCAAATTCAAACTCCATATGTGATTATTCAAATGCCATTTAATTGATTTGTGCTATACAGCAGCTATAAGTTGTTCTAACATGCATGAAAATGGTACAGATGGATTCCTTGAATTTTTTTGATAATTTTTCATATATAAATTATTTAATTTGGAGCTACGGTTGATTTACTATGAATTTTAGAAGTTTTAGGCATTTTCTGGAATTTCCTGAATATTTAGAATTAAAATAATTCCAGAAAATGAATTATGGCGTCAGCACCACGTCACTGTGACGTCAGCAATGTCAACTGGGCTGGTCCGGTCAAACCTGACCAGTGGGGCCCACTGGTCAGTGACTACGGCTAATCCTAATATAACTTAAACCTAACCTAGTTTAATTAGTCGGCCCGGGCCCGCATGTCAGTGAGTCAGTGGCTTAATTAAACTTAGTTATTAACTTAACCAAAGGTTAGCAGGGGACGGGCCCACACGTCAGTGACCCAGGGGGGTCAAATCCCTGGTCAACCCGGCTAATCCACCGGCGTCTAACCGCCGGCAACGACCAGACGCGGCGGTGGCTCGCCGGAATGGCTGCTCCGGCGCCCATTCGACGCGCGGAGGGGTTCTACAGGGAGCTCGAGCTCGTGCGCATCCAATGGAGCAAGCCAGAGGAGTTGGGGTTGGCTGTGGCGTCGGCAGTGGCGAGGGAGGCGGCGGCCGGAGTTCGGACCTCGACGGAAACGAGGCTACGGTTGACGAGAGGACGAACGGATGCATGTTCTGGGCTCCTGGGACCACGCTGAGCGCACACACGTGCTCAAACACGGGCGGCAGCAACTGTGGCCGCGGCGGCGCCATGGCCGTCGGCGAAGAGCTCTCGGCTCGTTGTGAACGGCGGCTAGAGAGGGAGATAGAGCACGGGGAGAGGGGGAATCGGGTCAAGGGCTCACCGCGGAGCTGCAGGGAGGGTTAGTGGGCTCGGGGGCGCGCCGGAGTGGCCGAATCGACGGAGAAGGGCGCCGGGGCTGAAGCTTGAAGACGATGACGATGGCGGCTGCTCGGGGCCCTTCTGGTCGCGTGAGACGACGAGGAGGACGAGGGCGGAACAGCGGAGCTTTGGGAGGCGTCGGGGAGGCGAGACGGTGGCTGTGGCCGCGCGAGCGCTGGTCGGCGGCGACGGGCTCCATTCGGTCGCGGGAGGGGAAGCAGAGGAGCGAGGGGGAGGGAGGTCCAGAGAGCGAGGGAGAAGTGAGAGGGGGTCGGGGAGGCGCGTGGCGTCTCCGGGCGTCGAGGAGGGAGGCAACCAGGCAGGAGGTGGCCAAGCGCGGTGGCGGTGCTCGCCACCGAGCTGCTTCGTGCGCTGGCACGGGAGGAAGACAGGCATGCCCCCTGGTGGTTGGGCTGCACAGTGTTGGGCTGTCCAGGTGGGCTTGGTGGGCTGCAGAGGTAAGTCCAGGTAACTTCCTTCTCTCTCTCTTTTATTTCTATTTCAGTTCTGTTTTCTTTTATTTAATTTATTTTGCCACTGTTTTGAATTTAAAAAATAATTCAAACAATGCCAAAAACTCCTCTGAATATTTTATATTGCTAGATGGACTTTTCCAAAAGCTTATAAAATATTTCAGGGGTATTTGAAATTATATTCTAATTATATGAATATAATTCAAATTCAAATAGCTAATGAATTAAACCCAAAGTCCCAAAAATAATTCCTTAAAAATGTTCAATATTTTGGTTGGGACCAGAACCCTTACCAAAAATTATCAAACATTTAGGAAGAGCATTTTGGAGCAATGAATGAGATTTCTAGGGTTTTTGCCCCTCTTTTATTTAAGTTTTTGAGGCTTCCAAAATTCCTCAGTTCAAGTTTCGAAAATATAGACATGATGCACACCTGAAGCTAGCCTAGAGCACTACCAGCAGCTAGGGATGTGACAGGTTTTCTGCAAGATAAGCCCCAAATGTGATGGTTTCGTCCAATTCACTCGACATAATTAACTCTCAGTTAGCACCCGTAGCCGAGTACTATGCAACTGCGGTACACCGCTGCTGATCCAATGAGAGAAGACGCGCCCGTCCACCACGCAACACACCGATGGCTCTTCTCGTATTCCCAGGCCACAAAAGGCTTTGCCGAAATTGTGTACGCAGCCTGCCCATCACTCAATTATTCACTGCCTGGCCTAGTCATGCACTGACTTGAACTAGTAGCCGCTAGCTGGAAGCCTGGAACGATTCGAAGTTCATTCACTGCTCCCGACCAATCTTATTCTGCTGCTTGCTGTAAAGCCATGCATGCATTTGGAGTTTTCGTTCTCTTGTAGTGCTAGTCTTTATATAGTATATACTTTTCAAAAATTCAATCATATTATAAAAGGTTGTGGAATTTGTATTTTAACTTTCTGAAACAAAATTTGAGGTCTCCGATTTTTATTGTTGATTAAAATTAATTTGAAAATCATTGAGGTACTATTCTTAATTTTTTAATGGGTGGCTTTGGTCTATCAATACCAAATACATTTGGCATATGGTATTACTTAAATAAGTCACCAATCTTAAAGCATATCTGAATGGGCGTTCCTGCCAATAGTTTGTAAATAGCAGAACGGTTAGAAATTTGAGTTGTGTGCTACTCCCTCCGTCCGGAAATACTTGTCATTGAAATGGATGTATCTAGATGTATTTTAGTTCTAGATACATCCATTTTCATCCATTTTGATGACAAGTAATTTCGGACGGAGGGAGTATATGTTTTTATTTATTTTTAAAGCCAAAATGACCCACTGATTCTTTTTTGTGTGAAAAGGATTCAGGTGTACAATAAAGGTTCACGAGAAGTACAAACCGCAAAGATAATAGAAATTAAATCAAGGTCCCTAAACCACTGACCGACCACTATCACCGCCAGAACGAGTCGCCGATGCGCCACCATGGAGGTGGCCTGAATGACAACTGGGAGGTCTCGTGCATGTGCCCTTAAGAACAAGCGCCCTTAAGCCTTTGTCATCCCGTTGAACCCTTGAATCGATATGAAGAACCTGACATCAAATCTCGTGATCGCGTACGCACGGCAAGAAACCTTAACCTTGCCACCCCGAGGATCTGGTAGGAATCTACACTGGAGCTTCGTCAAATCCATCCTAACAGACAAACTCGATGAGGATCAAAGCCCGCAAGACCAGCTCGAAGATGAAGCGCCCCCATCCCCCGTTCGTTGCCCCTGCAAGGACTAAAATCCTAAACATATCTATTAGACGGAGTTGAAGCACTAGGATCCCCTTGTCAACGACCACTGGAGCGGCATGTGGAAGGGAGGCGAATCGATAGGCTCGCCGGCAGAGATCGAGGAGAGGAATGCTTTGCCCTGATCGCCTTAATTACGAGAAGGGAATAAAAAGATAAACCTTTTCTGCACCTTGATACATTGTAAGCAACAAAGCATAATTTCACAATGACAATACTAGATGTCGTAACGAGTGTAGCAACCAGCTTTCATCGATACATGCCAATGAGTGGCAACAAAGAACAACAACAAGCCAAGAGATGAGTAAAACCTAGATGCAAAACGAGCTAGTATGACTCGGTAGGACACGTAGTTTGTCGTCGTCACTACCATTCAAGAAGATGATTAGACGCAAGTGATCTGGAGTAACCCCCCTCTTCAACGACCCACTAGAGCAAGATAATGCTTTTGTTGGTGGTGACTTATTATATGAAACATGTCTCATTATGTTGTTTTCAGACAAAATTCATTGAGCCAAATAACATGCCAGAAAGTATATTTGTCACCCAAGCCTATTTTCTATCTTCTGAAAAACAAGGTCTAGAGGCGCTAATGGCCTAAAACAAGCCTTTGCTGAAAAACAAAATGGGCAAGGAATTAAACCAGAGCAGCTTTAGTTTACTCGTATTTGAAGTGGATATGTTTTTGGTAAATTTTATCGCCGGCCGACGCAAGGACGCGGTTTTTGTCCGTTTAGGTAGGCCAAGCGGATGCGTGTGTACGGTTTTGGAATTGGGTCAGCCGATGCACCCAACACGGCATTAGTCCGCGTGGTCGTAGAAAGCTAATAGGCATACAAAATATTTAAATTTAAAACATGCAAATTAATAAAAATATAACTAAACATTAAAACCGTTGGTCAAATTCCACTTCAAACATAATTAAACATAAATAAATAAAAACAGATATCACGCCCCACAGCCCACAGCCCTAGACGTCGTCCTTAGAGTCCGAGTGGGTGAGGTCGAAGTACACCGACTCCTCAACCCAATGGAAGGCCTGCCGGTAGGTCGACAGTGCCTCCTCCTCCGATGTCTACTGCTGCGGCAACACTGCCTGGCTCAGCGCATGCGCCTCGTCTTGTTGTTCCCGCTGCTCCTCCTCCTCTGGCGCCCAACACTGTCAGCGCTCCTCCTCCTCGCGCTCCCGCTGCATCTGGTGCTCGACGTCGCCTCGTTCCCCTGCCAGCCAGTGCGCTTTCCTGACATCGAGGTGTTGCGCCTCCTCCTCCGGTGTCGTGTGCATCCACATGGCCTACGCGCTGACCCACTCCCGCACGATGCTAGTCCATTGATACGTCTTGAGGACGCCATCAGGTGACGGCGGTGCCGGCGCGGGGTACTGGCGGTGCTGGCAATGACGGTGCTGGCGGCGGGTAAACGCAGTCGCCGGCCGTTGAGAGCTAGAGCGCCTCCTCAAGGACAGCCCAGTGGGCATCCTGTTCGAGCTTTGATTCCTCGAGCGCGCGCTAGAACGCCGCCTCCAATGCGGCCTGGTACTCCATCTCTACCTCCTCCTCCTTAACCACTAGCAGCGGCGGTGTAGGGCGGGCCTCGAGTAGACGGCAGCGCGGTGACGCACGTTGTGCTCCGTGACGAACCAGATGTCCCAGTTGGGTGAGTCGGCCGAGTACATCGGGTCAGGGCATTGCTCCGGCGTGAGGAGAGCACACTGCTTGCGGATCTCCTCTACACGTGCCCGCTCGGACTGCGGCACCGCCGGCACCGGAATGTGGTGGGGGTCGAGGTGCCAACCGTGGGGGAGGTTGACACCGTGCCACGGCAGTGGGACGCGGTACTCCCAGTGTACTGCACCCAGCGCACCAGGATGTACAACCGACCACATGGCCA
>NC_041381.1:643945713-643948999 GCF_002162155.2 Triticum dicoccoides | reverse complement strand
AGGTTTCCTGTCTGCCGGAGGGGGCACGCGTGGCCAGATGTGGACAGGAGTGGGAAGACGTGGATGACCCCCCCCCTCCCCCTCCCGCACGCGTGCCATTTAAAAAAAGTGCGGACTCTGGACACTTCGAGCTGCTACCATGTGGGCTCGAGTTAAGTGGACGCATTGACTATGAACGCAGATGGTAGTTGGAAGGCTGACACGTGGGCACGACGTGAACACCGATCAGATGCGTGACGCGTCCGTCTCACGTCCACGCGGACACAAATCGGGCGCAAATTCGGATCGAAAATGCATTCACACAAACAGCGAGCGGACTAAACTTGGATATACGTCGGCGCGTTAGGTCGTCATTTTTTCGTCCGGTTCAACACAAATGGAACACGCTGACCAAATACGTCCGCGCGTTGGACTTGCCCTAAGGGCCGGATATGCCGCCCTTAGCTAGATGGCAGCATCTCCAGCCGTTCAGCCCTCCAGGGCGCCGAAAAAGAGCGGCCTAGGGGCGAACCGGCGCTAGATTGGCCCCTGGGGGCGACCTAGCTCCCAGCCACGCCCCCAGGTGCCGCCCTCAAGCCGTGGCAAATTCAAACGTAGTCATTCCCGCTCACAAAATAGACGCCACAAATCTGGCGATCAAGCGGCCACAATTCGGCGATCGAATGAAAAGTTTGGCGTACAAAAAAAGAAAGGACGCGCGTGCAGCGCATCAGACGGCGAGGTCGGCCTTCGGCGTCGGTGGAGTCGTCGTACGCGGGCTTGGCGGGGTTGGAGCTTCTTCTGTGCTGGGCGGCGTCGGCGTGGCTTCTGTGCTGCGGGGAGTCGTGGAGGCATCATCGCTCGGGCTTGGCGGCGGCATGGGCATGGGCGTGGGAGTTGGCGGCGCCGTCGACAGCAGCTGGTTGATGTCTACTACACAACCTTCTTCTTGTAGACGTTGTTGGGCCTCCAAGTGCAGAGGTTTGTAGGACAGTAGCAAATTTCCCTCAAGTGGATGACGTAAGGTTTATCAATCCATAGGAGGCGTAGGATGAAGATGGTCTCTCTCAAACAACCATGCAACTAAATAACAAAGAGTCTCTTGTGTCCCCAACACACCCAATACAATGGTAAATTGTATAGGTGCACTATTTCGGCGAAGAGATAGTGATACAAGTGCAATATGGATGGTAGATATAGGTATTTGTAATCTGAAAATATAAAAACAGCAAGGTAACTAATGATAAAAGTGAGCGTAAACGGTATTGCAATGGTAGGAAACAAGGCCTAGGGTTCATACTTTCACTAGTGCGAGTTCTCTCAACAATAATAATATAATTGGATCATATAACTATCCCTCAACATGCAACAAAGAGTCATTCCAAAGCCACTAATAGCGGAAGAACAAACGAAGAGATTATGGTAGGGTATGAAACCACCTCAAAGTTATCCTTTCTGCTCGATCTATTCAAGAGTCCGTAGTAAAATAACATGAAGCTATTCTTTCCGTTCAATCTATCATAAAGTTCATACTAGAATAACACCTTAAGACACAAATCAACCAAAACCCTAATGTCACCTAGATACTCCATTGTCACCTCAAGTATCGTGGGCATGATCATACGATATGCATCACACAATCATACGATTAGCCTCGAGGGTGAACTACTCCCTCCTCGTCATGGAGAGCGACGGGATGATGAAGATGGCCACCGGTGAGGGATCCCCCCTCCGGCAGGATGCCGGAACGGGCTCCCGAGAGGTTATTAGTGGCTACAGAGGCTTGTGGCGGCGGAACTCCCGATCTATTGTTCGCTTCGATCTTTTTAGGGTATATGGGAATATATAGGCGAAAGAAGTCAGTCGGGGAGCCACGAGGGGCCCACGAGAGTGGAGGGCGCGCCCAGGGGGTGGGCACGCCCCCTATCTCGTGACCTCCTCGAAGCTTCCCTGGATTGCTTCTGTTCCAAAAATAACTTTTCCGAAGGTTTCATTTCGTTTGGACTCCATTTGATATTCTTTTTCTTCGAAACACTGAAATAGGCAAGAAAACAACAATATGGGCTGGGCCTCCGGTTAATAGGTTAGTCCCAAAAGTACTATAAAAGTGTATAATAAAGCTCATAAACATTCAAAACAGATAATTAAATAGCATGAATGCTTCATAAATTATAGATACGTTGGAAACGTATCAGCATCCCCAAGCTTAATTCCTGCTCGTCCTCGAGTAGGTAAATGATAAAAGAAAAAATTTATGAAGCGTGAATGCTAGCAGGTGCACAAGTTTGATCAATGATAATTTCAATCACCTTTTCTAGCATGATTATATGTCATAACAGTAGTTCATCTCATAAAACTTCTCACGAACAAGTAACAAGCAATTCACATGTTAAAGCATAGACCATAAACTTTCCTGAAAGCTAGCAAACTTCATTCTCAGTCATCAAACAATTACAATTTATCTTATTTTTAGGAAAGGTCTATGTCAAAGCTTTGATTTAGCAAACTCCACATACTCAACTATCATATAGTCTTCTACAATTGCTAACACTCACGCAATACTTATGGTTATGGAGTTTTAATCGGACACTAAGAAAGATAGGGGCTTATAGTGTTGCCTCCCAACGTATTCACCTTTGGGTGATGTCAACAATAATAGTTCGTGCCAACTTACATCCAATTGGATATATATATCAGGATCTTTCCAACACGAAGTGCTTGCCAAAGGATAAAATGAAAAAGGGAAAGGTGAAGATCATGTTGACTCTTAAATAAAAGTAAAAGATAGGCCCTTTGCAGAGGGAAGCAGGGATTTGCAGAGGTGTTAGAGTTGACTGGTATACTAGTAAAATTCTCGCGGGAAGAAGGGATAGGCCCTTCGCGAGAATACCCCTTTCCCGCTCGCACTCTCCGCCACCATTGCCCCCCCTCCGCAAGCTCCGGCTGCTCCTCCCCGGCCGTCCCTCGCCGCCATGGACGACCCCATGTTGTCCCCCATCACCGTCGAGGTCGCACACGCCCCTTCCCCTCGGGCGAATCTCGTCGCCGGCCATGTTGGCCCCGCCGTCGTTGCCCAAGCACACGCCGCGCCTGCCCGCAACCGGCAGGGCAATGTGGTTGTGCAGGGTGGGAATCCGGCTGCCCCCGCTGCGATGGCCCGCGCTCCGGGCGCCAATGCCGCAGTGCGATCCCGGCCGGCGGCGGAGAAGGCCGGCAAGGCCACGGGCGCAAAGCAGAGGAAGGTTACGGCTTCAAGGAAGCCATCTTCTTCAACCTCTCACTCCATCCCCCCGCAAGGAGGTGCTCC
>NC_041381.1:643905231-643945489 GCF_002162155.2 Triticum dicoccoides | reverse complement strand
AGCGAGGTGTTCGACGAAATGGCCGGAAGGTATGTCTCTTCGGTCTTTGGAGATTCTCTTTCATTTTTCGCCATTGTTCTCGATAGCTCGTGACTTGTTATCGTTCTCTATAGCGGTGGTTCGAACAATGCAACAACTGAGTTCGTGAACTTGTAGGACACGAACGCGGTTGACATTGATCAAGCCCCTTTCGAACCATTCTACTACAATGAAACGGAGGGCAGCGTGGACGATCATGGTTGTGCGGACGAGTTGGAGGAGATCGAAGCGGAAGCATTTGAGTAATCACAAGCAAAAACTGTGAAAAGCCAAAGATCGAAGACTACACTATCTTGGAAGATCAAGCTTTGATCAATGCATGGAGTGCGGTGTCTCTTGAGTTGATGCCATGGTGCAATCAAACGAATTGATGTTGTTGAAGTCGTTGGAGATCAAGAAAGAGCTGGTCGAGAAGAAGGCAAAAGAGAAGCAAGAAAAATGGCAAATGCTCAAGGAAGAGGGGCTGCCAAAGCTGCCATTGAGGAGAGAAAAGCACGCGCCTCTGAAAACAAATCGATGGCATGATATGGCAAGGAGAGAGATCTTGAAGAGGAGAATGGTCGCCTCGGCCGGTCCATGTGCCAGTTCCGGTGATGTTTTCTCTCCTCCATATGGTGGCAATGTGGATGATTTCGATGCGGGGGTTGGAACAAGCGACGAAGGTGGCTACGGTGGCGCCGATGAACTTCAAGATGGACTCCATGGCACGAAGTGAAGATCGACCCCCAAGATGATGCCGGACATGGGCGCAAACCTTTGCATGCCCTCTTTTGCGTAATGAACTTCGCTTTTATTTGCGCGCAAACTGTTTATGTCATTTGAATTTGAACTTGTTTGTGAAACCCTATGATAAATTTCAGATTTGCAATTTTTTTTGTTTGCGGGTCGTTGCGCTGGTGCCCGAGCAGAACCCGCATAGCCGACCCGTAAAAAAAACATATTTCGTGAATACTTTTTTACGGATCCGTTTGGGAGGTCTGCATCTATGTCAGCCCGCGTCGGCCCGCAAAAGCGGTTTTGCACGAACTGCAAACGCGTTTTGCGGGTCGGCGTTTTGCAGGGTCTGCTAGAGTTGCTCTAACCTTTGTGTTCTTTCACCTATGTGGAACTTCTGTATTCTTATTTTTTTGCCAAAGTATCAATGATTGGTTTTAGTTAAATTGTTCTTCTTCTTGTGCCGTCTAGTTGTACATAATTTACATTTTACCTCATTTAACAAGTTTTGCCGGTTCTGACACCTCATGCCTACTTGCCATGTCCTTGCGGTACCTAACATGAATGCCACATCACAAAATGGCGTACACAAATTACAATAATTCTTTTAAATTTTGAAAAAGATCACATCTCCTTCATGTTAGTTCAGTATCAAGTCATAACTCTTCCAAATTTTCTATAGAAATGTAGTCTAAACAAACAGGTTTAAAAAACAGCCTTATTTTAAAATTGTGTTCACCTTAAATTCGAATTGAAGTAAAACACCATTGACATGATTTTTCCTCCAAAAAATATCGAAACTAATTCTAGAATATTTGATTTCAAATAATGTTTGTTTTTTTACCTTTTTAAACTTTCTAAATTATTTGGCGCATCTCGGGTGCGCACGCGCTCGAGAGCACCAAGTTCACGTCCGAAGTGCTTTTGAGATTAATAATCATTTTTTTTGTGGATGAGATTAACACTAGTAGAAAAACACCTAATAGTCCCGGTTCGTGAGGGCCTTTAGTCCCGGTTCATGAACCGGGACTAATGGGTCCATTAGTCCCGGTTCAAACAAGAACCGGGACTAATGTGCCTCCACGTGACTCTGTGCGCCGTGCCCAGTCAGGGAACCTTTGGTCCCGGTTGGTGGCACCAACCGGGACCAAAAAACATCCACGTGTCAGCATTCCATTGGTTGGGGTTTTTGTTATTTTTTTTTGAAAGGAGGGGGAGATTGGGGGTTTTGGGGGGTTAATTTACGTGTTTCATATATTGTGTTAGCTAGCTAATTAATAGAGAGAAGTGTCCTCTCTTATGTCCGTGCTTGGTCGAATCTACGTTCTATATATACATAAGTGATCGAGAGAACCATTCAGTACAGAAGTTCATGCATACCGAGAGAAGTGATCGATCGACCTCTCTCCTTCTCCGAGAGATTGGTCGAACAACAAGTATCTGACGCTACTGGCTACATACATGCATGTACAATATGTATAAGATCTCTTATAATGACAATCCCCTAGCAATTGAAATCAATTTCCACATGGTATTCTCCGGCTTTATTGATGACATGGTCAAGAAAGAATCCCGCCAATTCCTCTTGAATTGCTTTCATGCGATCTGGTTCTAGGAGTTCATTCCGCATCTGCCACGTCTAATTTGAAGAAGGGGGTTAATTAGTACATATATATGAATGAAACTCAACAGAAATGATGGTGTAATAAAATGAAATTGTGAATATTATTGCTTACGCACTTCATATTGTCTTTGAGAGTAGCCCCGCTTGTTTTTCAAAGTCGTGTTGTGGATGAACTCGCACACGTAGTATCCACAGAAATCATTCCCTTCTTCCTGCCACAAGCACTTTACGAGAAATAGAGGTCAATCAAACTGATAATGAAGCATTATAAATGGCATTGATGAAAGTATAGCTAAAGAATCAACGGGAGATGCGCGCAACTAGCTAGCCATTAGTACTTACTTTCGGGTATGTATATCGCAGCTCCTTCGGCAGTCCCGGAGCTTCTGCGGTGAACTGTTTCCAAACCCTGCAAGACAAAGAAAATAATTATTATTACTTGAGATATCAGGAAATGAATAAAAAGTTGCCGATATGGTGTGATAATGATCGATTGAACTTACTTGCTGAGCATTTCAGTCATGTCCGCATAGGATTTGGGATCTTTCCGTCTCGAGTCTAAGACGGTTACTAGTCCACGCTCAAGCTTAAGCTCCAGAAGAATATAGTGGTACCTGCGCACGCATGCATAACTCATCAATTACATTACTATAACCTCGCTCGAGTAATAAGGGAAACCGAATATGCACACGACAGTAACACTCACTTGCCGTTGTAAGGAAAGAGTATGGTATCTTTGTTTTGATTTTTTATCAATGATTGTAGCACGTTGTCCTCGGCCTCTTTGATGTCCTTTTTAACCAGAAATTCATCTATGATATTTGTGTTAATGAACCCAATATCATAAATTTCTTGTTTTTTGCACTCGACGATCTTCAATCTGCATAATATATTGAGGATAATTAATTATAAATACATGAAATGAAAGAGCCGAGCTATATATAGAGACTTAATGACAGAAATAGTACTTACAGACAGTAGCAAAAGACCATTAGTTTATCGAGGGTCTTTTGATTGAAGAACGCGAAGAACTCATCAAATGGAACAGTCAACAGATCATTTGCAACGAGATCGTGCTCCTCTTTAATATGCAGATACAAAGCATTCTTACCCTCAGAATCTCTGTAGGTTTCCATGTACCAATTATGGAATCTTCGCATCATTGTTGTCAGAGATTTTTCATCTTTGACGAGAGGCTTCCCGTACTCGTATATGTGTTCGTCCACCTCCAAGAAATCAGGAAGTGCATCGTCAGGCAGGTAATCGTCAAGATTGCCATAACCGGCCACCGTCCCCGAAGCATTAGACACATTGAGCGGGGGGCACGATTGTTGTGCTTGTTCGCCGAGTTGAGCAATTTTTTTCCCCTTTGCTCGTTCTTTTGACCTTTTAGCACTGACAGTAGTTCCCGACCGCTGGGCTTGGAGATATGTCTGTTCAGTAATGCGCTCATAGTTGGTTCTCGGCGGAGACTTTGGTGGTTTTCTCACGGCATCGATAGTGCGCTTTGCTTTCACCGGATCTACCTTCTCCTCCGGAGGTGGATGTCTCTTTGCTTTCACCCCTTCAAAGAACTCCTTCACGTGGGTCCGCACAATCGTATCGTTTTCCTCCTCGGACCTCTCATACGGTAACTTCTCTAGAGGCTTGAGAGATGATGGACCGTATTTGTATTGCCTCCCGCCTCTGGTTGTGCTGCTAGACGCCGGAGCAGACGGAGCGGCTGCGGCGTCTGTCTTCTTTCGTGCTTGCTTACGAGGCGGAGGAGAAGGAGTATGACGCGCCGGAGCAGCCGGGGCGGCGGCGGGTCTCTTCTGCCCTTGCTGGCGAGGCGGAGAAGGAGGATGCTGCTGGCTGCTCGGGAGCGCCGGCGCAGGCGGAGAAGGAGGCGAAGTGCCGCCACGCGTGTCCTGATCGTCACTCGCCGGAGGAGGAGGTGGTGGAGGAGGCGGAGTGCCCTGACTCGCCGAAGCAGGAGGAGGAGGCGGAGGCGTCCAGTTCAGAAGGTTGATGAGCTCCTTCTTCCATAGGCATGGAGTCTTCAGAGCAAAACCCAGCCTAGTCTCCCCTTCATCGGTAGGGTGGTCAAGCACGAGGTCCTCAAATCCCTCCGTTATTTCATCCACCATCACCTTAGCATATCCTTTTGGAATTGGCTGGCAGTGATAAGTTGTGCCGGGTCCACTAGGATAAACTTGGCCAACAGCCGCCTTGACCTTCAAATTCATCCATCGCGCCATCATGTGGCAATTTTGAGACTCCGTGATACCATCCACGGGATAGCTGGCAGGAGCCGTCAAGACATGCTCCGGCTGAAGCAGCTCGGTGGAAGCCACGCTGCTTCTTCGCTGAGATGGCGGGGTAGCTTCGGGGGAAGCTTCGGCAGGTCGTTTGCTGCGATCTGCTGCTTCTCGTTCCTCTTCTCGATCCTCTAGCCCCATTACCATTTCGTGCAGCGCCTGCAGTTGGTCCTGCTCCAGTTTCTTCCTCCTCTCGTGGGTTTTGTAACCCCCTGCGTCCGAAAAACCAACCTTCCACGGAATGGAGCCTGGCGTGCCTCGTGTCCGTCCAGGGTGCTCAGGATTCCCAAGGGCCATTATGAACTCGTCCTTCTCCCTGTTTGGAAGGAACGTCCCTCGCTGCGCTGCATCGATATAGTGTCGAAGGTTCTTGACTGGTATTTCCAGTTGCTCGTCCGTCCACCGGCAAAACCCTGTTACAGGGTCCAAGGTTCCGCCAGACCCAAAGAACCAAGTCCGGCAATGGTCTGGCCATCTCATTGTCTCTGGTTCGATCCCTTTTTCAAGCAGATCATTCTCAGCCTTGGACCACTTAGGCCGAGCTTGCAGGTAGCCACCTGACCCCGTGCGATGGTGAAGCGTCTTCTTCGCGGCATTTTTCTTGTTTGTCTCCGACATCTTCTTACTCTTTTCCAATGTCTTGTGGGCCACAAATGCGGGCCAGTGATCTTTGATCTTCTCATATTTGCCGATGAATTCTGGTGTCTTTTTATTTTTGACAAACTGGTTCAGCTCTTTCCTCCACCTCCTCATTAGGGTTGAGCACAAGACTTGATTAATTCCTCTTTAACTGGCTTCTCCGGATCCTCCTCTGGTGGTAGGGTGAAATTTGCCTTCAGCTTAGTCCAAAGATATTCTTTCTGCATATCATTGACATAAGACACCTCAGGGTCTTCCTTCTTAGGCTTATACCATTGCTGGATGCTGATCAGGATCTTTTCCCTAACAAGAACCCCGCACTGAGAAGAAAATGCCTTCCTTGTCCGGATGGGTTCAATCGGTTCGCCGTCGGGCGCGATTTCTATGATCTCAAACTTTTCATCCGAGCTCAACTTTTTCTTCGGGCCTCGTCTCCTTACCGAAGTTGTGCTCGATCCGGAGGGCTAGAAATTATAAGAAAGAAAGACGAGAGTAATTAATATGTGTACATATACCAAAACAATGGAAGCATCAATTAACTAGTCAGCACGGGCTTAACTAATATATATATATATATACCTGGCCGAGCTCGGTTCGGTCACCGGAGCAGTCAGCACGGTCTCCTTCTTGTTCCTCCATTGTGTCACCGGAGCCATCATGAACATAGTCATGTTCTTGTACCGGCATTAATGGGCCGAAGCCATCATGAACATAGCCCTCTTCTTCACCCCGTTCTTCCAGCTGACCAACGGTGTCGAGGAGAAATGACGCAACTTCATCCCTTCCATTTGCGATTATGTCCCTCAATATCGCTTCTGTTTCTTCGTCTCGGCAGTGCTCCATAGTTTCTGCAAATATTTACAACATGTTTATATATGGTACAGATTGATATATATTAGTGGCAAACGTAGAACTAGCCAGCTAATCACAATAAGGAATCATGTTAGTGGCCTCGACGCTGCTTCTCAAGGGTTTGGGGTCGCCTCGACACAACAACGCTTCGAGAGAGTTAATTTGTCGGGTAGGGGCGCGGCGGGAGGGGGTAGGAGACCAACATCATTTTCTCTCTAGGGTTTGGGTGTCCTCGAGAGTTTTGGTCGAGCGAGAGGGCCGAGGGAGGGGGTATTTATATCGACCGCCCCTCATGTAAGTTATCTCGAGGGGGTTATATCGACAACGACGCGACAACGACGAGAAAGGAAAATAATTAAGGAAAAGAAAGAAAAGAGGAAGAAGGAAGAAGGAAGAAGAAGAAGAAGAAAAAAGAGGAGAAGAAGAAAGGAATAGAGGAGAAGAAGAAATTTCTATTTTTTTCTTCTTCTCCTCTATTCCTTTCTTCTTCTCCTCTTCTTTTTCTTCTTTTTTCCTCTTCTTATTTATTTCTCCTCTTCTTCCTCTCCTCTTCTTCATCTTCTTATTTTCCTTTTTCCTCTCATTCTTTTTCTTCTTCTTTCTTCCTTCTTCCTTCTTCCTATTTTCTTCCTTCGACCCTCGATCCCTCGACCCTAGAAATCTCAAACCCTTGACCCTGAAACCCTCGACCCTTGACCCCTTAACGACCCTCGACCCTCTACCCTAGCTAGTTCCCGACCCTCGACCCCTCGGCGATCCTCGACACCCTCGTTCCCGATAAAAATTAAGAAGAAGAAGAAAAAAAAGAGGAGAAAAAAAGGAGAAGAAGCTCCTCTATTCCTTCTTCTTCTCCTCTTTTTTTCTTCTTCTTTCTCTTCTTCCTCTCCTCGTCTTCTCCTTCTTCTTCTCCTTCTTTATCTACTTATTTTCCTTTTTCTTATTTTACTTTTTCCTCTCCACTAACATAAAATGCACTATCCTAAAATGCAACAAACATAAAATGCACTTGCACTAACCTAAAATCGATATCTACTAACAACTTAAAAAAATAATACATATATGAAAAAATGCATATATGAAAAAAAAACATCATCATATCATGAACAGAAAAAATAGTATTTTTTCTAAAAATCTATCTTTTGCATATATACATCAACATATATATACACTAACCTAAAATGCACAAAAATGCTATCGGATAGGGGGTATATCGATCCCCCTCATGTATCCACATACATACATCTATACATACATATATACTTACATATATGTATAAATTTTTGCAGATATAAACTTTTGCCTATATAAAGTTTTTCTAAAATCTAACTTTTGCATATATGAACATATATACACAGAAAACATATACATATATACACAGAGAACATATACATAAAATGCACAAAAAAATAAGAGGAAAGGGCGCCGGCGGCCGGACCGAAGGCGGCGGCGTGTGGTCGGGGCGACGGCGACAGGGTTGGGGAAGGGGCGGGGCGCGCGGCGACGGTGACGGGGTCAAGGAAGGGGCGGCGCGCGCGGCGACGGCGACGGGGGGTCGGGGAACGGGTGGCGCGCGCGGCGACGGCGACGGGGTCGGGGCCGGCAGGGGCGGCGCGCGCGGCGACGGTGTCGGGGCAGTGGCTCGGTGGCGGCGACGGCGAGGTGGACCAGCCTGACGGCGTCGGGGAAGGGTTCGGCGGCGACGGCGACGAGGAGTAGAAGGCGTCGGGGCGAGAAGAAACAGATGGATTTTGGCGAAAACTGCTAAGTGTTGTATATATAGCAAGAGCATTGGTCCCGGTTCGTGCCACAAACCGGGACTAATGCCCCATTTAGTCCCGGTTGGTGCCACCAACCGGGACCAAAGGCCTCTTTTTCGGCAGCCCAAAGGGCGGGAACCGGCGGCCTTTGGTCCCGGTTGGTGGCACCAATCGGGACTAATGCCCCCCCTTTAGTCCCGGTTGGTGCCACCAACCGGGACCAAAGGCCTCTGTGCTGCCCGCCTTGGGGCCAAAGTTTAGTCCCACCTCGCTAGTCGAGAGGGGCGCGCAGTGCTTTATAAGCCCCACTGCCGCACCCCTCTCGAGCTCCTCTCCACCGCAGGCTTCCGGGCCTACTTGCTATTGCTTTGCCTGATGGGCCTTCTGGGCCTACTGCGGGCGTGAATCCTGGCCCATAGTAGGGTTTCTAGTCGTATTCACGCTGTGGAGGCCCAGTAGGAGGCATTTTTTTTTGTTTTCTTTACTTATTGTTGCTATATTTATTTTTTTCCAGTTTTTTCCTTTTGTTTTCTGCATTATTTATTTTCTTTTGTTTTTTGCTTTATTTTTTAATTGTTTTTGCTTTTAGTTTTAGGAAAATTATAAACTTTCTGTTAGTGCCATTAGTTTTCAAATTTGAAAACACTTTTTTTGTTTTTTGTTTTCTTTCTTGCTTTATTTATTTTATTTTGTTTCTACTTACAACAAAATACTTATTGTTGTTTTTTTTCTTTTCTTTTCTGCATTATTTATTTTTCTTTTGTTTTTTGCTTTATTTTTTAATTGTTTTTGCTTTTAGTTTTAGGAAAATTATAAACTTTCTGTTAGTGCCATTAGTTTTCAAATTTGAAAACACTTTTTTTGTTTTTTTGTTTTCTTTCTTGCTTTATTTATTTTATTTTGTTTCTACTTACAACAAAATACTTATTGTTGCTATTTTTAATTATTACAAGGGCCGAACCATAAGACATTAAAGAATTTCAAATGAACTCTAAAAAAGTTGAAAGTTGGCATGGTATCATAAATTGACCCACATAGCATGTGCATGTACAAAACGAACAATGGTATCATACTCGTCAGTTAAAAAGTTGGCATGGTATCATCGTAATAGTTGCGGGAGAAAGTCTTCACTTTTTCTTCGCTTGTGTCATTTGCTTATTGCGCCGTAACCATGGATAATCTTCATCGTTTATCAGGATGCTGGGGTCAGCCTTGACTTTGAAGGGAGGAATTTCATGAAACTTTTCATAATCTTCAGACATGTCTGTCTTGTCCTCCACTCCCACGATGTCCCTTTTTCCTAAAAGAACTATGTGGCGCTTTGGCTCATCGTATGATGTATTCGCTTCCTTATATTTTCTCTTTCTCGGTCTGGTAGACATGTCCTTCACATAGATAACCTGTGCCACATCATTGCCTAGGACGAACGGTTCGTCAGTGTACCCAAGATTTTTCAGATCCACTGTTATTCCATACTGTGGGTCTTCCTGTACCCCGCCTCCTGACAGATTGACCCATTTGCACTTAAACAAAGGGACCTTAAAATCTACTCCGTAGTCAAGTTCCCATATGTCCACTATGTAATCATAATATGTGTCCTTTCCCCTCTCGATTGTTGCATCAAAGCGGACATCGCTGTTTTGGTTGGTGCTCTTTTGATCTTGGTCAATCGTGTAAAATGTATTCCCATTTATCTCGTATCCTTTCCAAATCAATACAGTCAAAGATGGTCCCCTGTACAACAAGTACAGCTCATCACAAACAGTGTTTTCACCTCTGATACGTGCTTCCAACCAACTGCTGAAAGTCCTGATGTGTTCACATGTAATCCAATCGTCGCACTGCTCCGGGTGTTTGGAGCGCAGACTGTTCTTGTGTTCATCGACATACGGGGTCACCAAGGTAGAGTTATGTAGAACTGCGTAGTGTGCTTGAGACCAAGAATATCCGTCCTTGCATATTATTGAGTCCCTCCCAAGCGTGCCTTTTCCAGTCAGTCTCCCCTCATACCGCGATTTAGGGAGACCTATCTTCTTAAGGCCAGGAATGAAGTCAACACAAAACCCGATGACATCCTCTGTTTGATGGCCCATAGAGATGCTTCCTTCTGGCCTAGCGCGGTTACGGACATATTTCTTTAGGACTCCCATGAACCTCTCAAAGGGGTACATATTGTGTAGAAATACGGGGCCCAGAATGACAATCTCGTCAACTAGATGAACTAGGACGTGCGTCATGATATTGAAGAAGGATGGTGGGAACACCAGCTCGAAACTGACAAGACATTGCACCACATCACTCCTTAGCCTTGGTATGATTTCTGGATCGATCACCTTCTGAGAGATTGCATTGAGGAATGCACATAGCTTCACAATGGCTAATCGGATGTTTTCCAGTAGAAGCCCCCTCAATGCAACCGGAAGTAGTTGCGTCATAATCACGTGGCAGTCATGAGACTTTAGGTTCTGAAACTTTTTCTCTGCCATATTTATTATTCCTTTTATATTAGACGAGAAGCCAGTCGGGACCTTCATACTAAGCAGGCATTCAAAGAAGATTTCCTTCTCTTCTTTGGTAAGAGCATAGCTGGCAGGACCTTCATACTGCTTTGGAGGCATGCCGTCTTTTTCGTGCAAACGTTGTAGGTCTTCCCGTGCCTCAGCTGTATCTTTTGTCTTCCCATACACGCCCAAGAAGCCTAGCAGATTCACGCAAAGGTTCTTCGTCACGTGCATCACGTCGATCGAAGAGCGGACCTCTAGGTCTTTCCAGTAGGGTAGGTCCCAAAATATAGATTTCTTCTTCCACATGGGTGCGTGTCCCCCAGCGTCACTCGGAACAGCTAGTGCGCCGGGACCCTTTCCAAAGATTACGTGTAAATCATTGACCATAGAAAGTACGTGATCACCGGTACGCATGGCGGGCTTCTTCCGGTGATCTTCCTCGCCTTTGAAATGCTTGCCTTTCTTTCGACATTGATGGTTGGTCGGAAGAAATCGACGATGGCCCAGGTACACATTCTTCCTGCAGCTTGCCAGGTATATACTATCGGTGTCAAGTAAACCGTGTGTGCATGCGTGGTATCCCTTGTTTGTCTGTCCTGAAAGGTTACTGAGAGCGGGCAAATCGTTGATGGTCACGAACAGCAACGCCTTTAGGTTAAATTCCTCCTATTTGTGCTCATCCCACGTACGTACACCGTTTCCATTCCACAGCTGTAAAAGTTCTTCAACTAATGGCCTTAGGTACACATCAATGTCGTTGCCGGGTTGCTTAGGGCCTTGGATGAGAACTGGCATCATAATGAACTTCCACTTCATGCACATCCAAGGAGGAAGGTTATACATACATAGAGTCACGGGCCAGGTGTTGTGATTGCTGCTCTGCTCCCCGAAAGGATTAATGCCATCAGCGCTTAAAGCCAACCATATGTTCCTTGGCTCACTTGCAAACTCATCCCAGTACTTTCTCTCGATTTTTCTCCACTGCGACCCGTCAGCGGGTGCTCTCAACTTCCCGTCTTTCTTATGGTCCTCACTGTGTCATCGCATCAACTTGGCATGCTCTCTGTTTCTGAACAGACGTTTCAACCGTGGTATTATAGGAGCATACCACATCACCTTCGCAGAAACCCTCTTCCTGGGGGGCTCGCCGTCAAGATCACCAGGGTCATCTCGTCTAATCTTATACCGTAATGCACTGCATACCGGGCATGCGTTCAGATCCTTGTACGCACCGCGGAAGAGGATGCAGTCATTAGGGCATGCATGTATCTTCTGCACCTCCAATCCTAGAGGGCATACGACCTTCTTTGCTGCGTATGTATTGTCGGGCAATTCGTTATCCTTTGGAAACTTCTTCTTCAATATTTTCAGTAGCTTCTCAAATCCTTTGTGCACAGCATTCTCTGCCTTCCACTGCAGCAATTCCAGTATGGTACCGAGCTTTGTGTTGCCATCTTCGCAATTGGGGTACAACCCTTTTTTGTGGTCCTCTAACATGCGATCGAACTTCAGCTTCTCCTTTTGACTTTCGCATTGCGTCCTTGCATCAACAATGACCCGGCGGAGATCATCATCATCGGGCACATCGTCTGGTTCCTCTTGATCTTCAGCAGCTTTGCCCGTTGCAGCATCATCGTGCACATCGTCTGGTTCTTCTTGATCTTCAGTAGCATCACCGTATTCAGGGGGCACATAGTTGTCATCGTACTCTTCTTCTTTGCCGTCTTCCATCATAACCCCTATTTCTCCGTGCCTCGTCCAAGCATTATAGTGTGGCATGAAACCCTTGTAAAGCAGGTGGGTGTGGAGGATTTTCTGCTCAGAGTAAGACTTCGTATTCCCACATATAGGGCATGGACAACACATAAAACCATTCTGCTTGTTTGCCCAGCCACTTCGAGAAAATCATGCACGCCCTTAATGTACTCGGAGGTGTATCTTGAACCGTACATCCATTGCCGGTTCATCTGCGTGCATTATATATAATTAAGTGTGTCAAAAATCATTACAGAACATCATGAATAGATAATTAAGTGACCAAATTAATAGAAATTCATCATCACATTAAAACCAAAGTACATACATAGTTCTCATCTAACAACATAAAGCTCTGCAGAGCATCTAAATTAATTAAACCATACACTGAAACTATGTAAAACATTTCAATGCGAAAACAAATACGATCATAATCGCAACCAATGTAACAATTGATCCAACGGCATAATGATACCAAGCCTCGGTATGAATGACATATTTTCTAATCTTTCTAATCTTCAAGCGCATTGCATCCATCTTGATCTTGTGATCATCGACGACATCCGCAACATGCAACTCCAATATCATCTTCTCCTCCTCAATTTTTTTAATTTTTTCCTTCAACAAATTGTTTTCTTCTTCAACTAAATTTAACCTCTCGACAATAGGGTCGGTTGGAATTTCCGGTTCAACAACCTCCTAGATAAATAAAATCTATGTCACGTTGGTCGGCATAATTGTCATAAACAATAAATGAACCAATAGTTATGAAAAGATAATATATACCACATCTGAATCATAGACAGGACGAGGGCCGACGGGGGCGGATACCAAAACCATCGCACTATATAAGATGCAATAATAAAAGTAAGAAAATTATACAAGTATATATATATATATATATACAAGTAAGATTTTTTTTTCCTTTCAGAAAGAAGATAAGAACAAGAGGCTCACCACGGTTGCGCCGGCGACGAGATCGGCGCGGGCAATCGACGGCGGTGAAGACGGGGACGGGACGTGACGGACCGCTAAACCTAGACAAATATTGAGGAAAATGGAGCTTGGAGGTCGAGCTTGGAGAGGAGAAAGCTTAAGTAGTGTGGCTCGGGCATTCCATCGAACACCTCGTGTGCATAGGAGGTGAGCTAGAGCACCACAAAGCTCTCCCCTCGCCGGCCACGAAAAACAGAGCACTGGGAGTGCTCTGCTCGCGGGCGAGGGGTAGATATAGGCAACTAATTGGTCCCGGTTCGTGCCACGAACCTGGACTAAAGGGCGGCCTTTGGTCCCAGTTCACGCCACCAACCGGGACCAATGGTGGTGGGCCAGGAGCGAGGCGCATTGGTCCCGGTTCGTCCCACCAACCGGAACCAATAGGTCCAGCCGAACCGGGACCAATGGCCCACGTGGCCCGGCCAGCCCCCGGGGCTCACGAACCGGGTCCAATGTCCCCGTTGGTCCCGGTTCTGGATTGAACCGGGACTAATGGGCTGACCCGGCCTGGACCATTGCCCCCTTTTCTACCAGTGTAATAATCAATTGTTTGGGCTATTATTGTTGGATGAGCTTGTACAGGGAAACATTTTACATACAGGAAAAAAGAATTGATACTCTAGCTTCCAATGTAGCGAGGGCACTGCAGGAAGAAACAAAATAGAAGGAATCTTTAGCGAAAAATACACATGTGGAGATGGTCCGAAGCACACCCACGCAAACAGTAAATTCAAAAATATTATTAGAAAAAAATTACTCTAAAATTTTGGAGCATCATACTAGGTCGACTAACCTACCCACATATGAAGTTTCATGACGAAATGACACACGGGGTATTCAGTCGTGAAGAAAATATAATCTAACCTTACTATTCATTCAAACAGTGTTTTCGAATATAGTCCTGATTTTTTTCATTTTTTCCAAGAATGATAGGATGTCATTTCTTTGTGAAACTTCATACCCGAGTATACCTGTCAACCATGTATTTTACAAACACAAACAAAACAGTTTTTCTAGTATTCTTGTCAAATTTACTATTCATAATACATGGAACCATGTTCCGTAAATCCGTGTCCAAACTTTTAGACTGATTATTTATTGCTTTGAGAGGGACTGAGCCATTTCTTTATAGTAAAATAACTTTTGTATTCTTTTTTAGTGTGGAACTTTTATATTCTTAATTTTTTGCAGAAGTATAAAAGATTGGCTTATTTAAATTGTTTTTTTTTCCTGTACCCTCTAGTTGTATATAATTTACATTTTACCCATTTTTATTGTTTTATTTATTTTTTCTTCTTGTGCCCTCTAGTTGTACATAATTTACATTTTACCCCATTTGACAAGAAGTTTTACCGGTTCTGACATGTCCTGCCTACTTGCCATGTCCTTGCGGTATCTAACATGGATGCCACATCACAAAATGTCGTACACAAATTACAGCAATTCTTTTATGTCTTTTGTTTTAGTTCAGTATCAAGTGATAACTATGTCAATTTCTATAGAAATGTAGTCTAAACTATGCTGCAACTGGTTTAAAACACATCCTTATTTTAAAATTCTGCTCACCAGTTCACCCTAAATTCAAATTGAAGTAAAAAAAATCATTGACATGATTTTGCGTCCAAAAATAATTTCTTGAATATACATGTAAGATTTAATATGAATTTCCAATTTATTGAGTATACTTAATTTACCTTGAATTTATTATAAACATAAATTGAAGATTCAATCAATTACTTAAAGTATCAAGAAGTAGCAATATAAATTAAGTTACAATTCTACCTAGGTCAAACCCAGAAGTTGCTAGGTTCACAAACCCAACGATCGGATACTTTTCCTTGTTAATCACATAAGAGGTACCATATCATATTGCGTCTCTCTGTCTCTCTGCTTCCGTTCTTCAGATACAGGTGGTAGCAACGGTGCTCCTTCCGGCCGGCCTGACCTGTAGGTGGAACTGGCTGTGTGCTCCGTCTGCTAGGGGTCATGTAGTACGTGCGAGCAACACATGATGCAGCCGCAGATGCTGTGAGTAAGCTGCGCTTTTGCAGGTGATCCTGGCTGACTAAGCTGCGCTTTATTGCCAACCTACCGCATTATTGCTCTTGTTAATTTACGGGTCTACGATCTCATCACATGCAATACGCAAGGGGGCCGCCGCTGCTTCCTCCTGCTCGCGCACTGGTACTGCACTACTGCTGGTTAGTAGTATGTGAATGTGATATGATTGAATAGTTCGAACGCTCTGGGGGACAGCAAATCATATCTTGCAGACAAGAAACAAGTACTTTAAGTGTCACGCTCTAGTAGTTTTCCTTTGCGACTTTGATCATGAGTCGTGACCAACAGCCAGAATGCTGGCCTTGTTGATCACAGCAAATTTAGCTATCCTGAAATTAGATACTCAAATTACAATGTTCCCTCGCTAGGTGCGCCCAGCATTCCTAAATACAAGGAAGGAATTGACATTTTGCGTCTAGATCTACAGGCAAAATTTTAATTGTTCGAGGTCCACTATCTGGCTGATGGATTGTACAATGCAGGAAAAATCTGAAGACCGCCACCATCAACATCTCATTTACGGAAAAGCTAACTAGCGACCATTCTCCGGGAGAGCATGGCATTTCGAATGTTTTTTCTATCAATTTTAGTTGTATCGGGAATGGTGGTTTCTTGAGAACAACATGACATTTTCTAGGAGGATGACAGTTATGAACCTTCATTCCAGAAAATGCCATGATCTTCTGAAAAAACTGCCACCCCCGATCATCTAAAACTGCCATCAAGACATTCGCAATGTCATCCCCTCGCTGCGAATGGTCGCCGGATAAGAGTGTCGCTCATTTAGCACATACTGATTCTGTTTCCTTTTTCTCTGTGTCTAAGATTTATCTCAAGTCAAACTTACCAAATTTTGACCCACTCTATAGAAAAAACGTATCAACTTTCACAATGCACAATCAATGTCATTAGATGCATCATGAAATTATTTTTTATACTGTACTTATAACTTTAGTATTGCAGATATTGATATTTTCTTAAAAAAAATTGAAACACATATTTTTTTAAAAAAATTAGGGAACATATTTTTAAATAACCCTAGGCGTCATGCGTATGCGCCCAAGCCCATTAGACGCATAGGCAGCCCACAAGGGCCCATGCGACCCATTTGCCTTTTTCGGGCTCTGTCTGCATGTAAGCACCCAAATAATTATTTTTCTTTTGCAAGAAAAATGTTTTGTGATTTCTCCAGAACACTGTAAATGATAATTTTAACTTGCTATGTTATGAACTATTCATGAGGAGGATCGGTCCTTATCAATAACCTTTGCATAATAAAAATGATTGGAACACCAAAATATCGCCTTATGTTCCACAACCTAGATAGAAATGGATCCTAACATAATAGTTTGATATTTGATTTTGATTGGTGTCATAGGACATTCAACCCTTCCAATGGTGATGTCATCACCCTATATGGATGTGGACAATATTTGTTGAGATTCACAGCTTTCCTTGGGAAGTATTACCTCTGTCCTGGTTTATTGGTCCTCTTCGTATTTTGTTTCTAATTTTGACCATGATATAACTAACAAAATGTCAATGCATTTCGCCAAAAATTATATCGTTGGATTCGTATTTGAACATAGTTTTCGATAATATTTTATTTTCCTATGTATAATTTATATTTTATTAGTTAAAATCATGGTCAAGTATGACCCTAAACACGAGAGGGACTAATAAACCAGGCAAAAGGCAGTAAATAGTATGTTGCTTATCATTAACATTAGAAGTAACCTTCTCTTCAGTGCAAATAATAACAACCCTAAAGTGTTAAGAAATGGCCTTCCCAAAATAATATACAAACTACCATCCTCCGGCGCCATATCAAGTACTACAAAGTCCACACGCAAAATATAAATTGTTCTTGGTCTCGCTATGTGGTTGATGAACTATACAATGCCGGAAACTCTAAAGAACACCAGCATCAAGATCTCATTTAATGTATATACTTACTCGGTTTCTTTTTACTCTCCTTGTAAGATTTGTCAAAGCCAAACTTACTATATTTGACCAACTTTATAAGAAAATATATCAATTTTCATAATACAGAATACTATTAGATGCATCAAGAAATTAATTTTCATACTGTATAAATCTAGTATTATAGGTATTGATATTTTAAATGTAAATTTGGTCAAACTTTACTTCAGACAAATTTTATATGAGGAGTAAAATAAACAAAGGGAGTATATATCACAAATTTTACGTAAGCTGCTATTTAATTTACTCTATCGGAGCATCTTCAATCGAACTTGTCTAATTTTTACCCCCTATATGTCTGCGGACAGAAGTGGGCTGACCCCCATTTGTCCGCCGGAGGAACCACACTCCCCAATTTGCAAACCCTCAAATGATCAAATCCATATAAAGTCAGGCAACGTTAGTTAACACGTACATAGATAGCGTATATAGGACATAGTCGAAAAAGCGAATGACATATGAAAATGGAAGTTCAACAACGGACGACATTTAACTAAGATTAAACTATAGATAGGGCAAGCTCATCGACAGTCGTCCTTGCACCTGCCCATGCCCTTGTTGTCTTAGGCCAACTCCACCACCGCACGACCCTATCCTGTCCGCTCCCGTCCGTTTAGAGTAAAAGAGACAAATGAAACGGCCCAACGCGCGACGATCCGGATCCATCTTGTCTGTTTTGTGTTCAGGCCGACTCATTTCGAGCGTAAACTTGCGCCGGGTTTGGGTTGCGGCGGACACCAAACGGACGCGCGCCTCGTCCGCGTCGGGGCCGCATGGCAGGCGGCCACCTACCTCCCACCCGCCCACATCAATGTGCACGGGCGGGCGGCCCCACTTGTCATCCGCACATCGAAAGGTCGTCGTCCTTCTTTAAGTGGAAACCGTGGACCGGTCGTCGTCCACACTGGCCCACACCGCCCCGCGGCCTCCTCGAAACCCGACAGCCCCAGTCCCAAACCCTAGCCAAGAACTCGTCGGCTGGCCGCCCGCAGCCATGGGGCTCTGGAACTACGGCCGCAAAGACAAGCACGACCGCGAGGCTGGCTCCTCGTCGGGGCGTCGTCGCGGCTCGGTGAAGAAGGAGGAGCCGGCCTCGCCATCGCCACCACGCCGGGCCCCCTCGCCGCTCGCGTTCTCCATCGCCCCCGTGTCCGCCGGCGAGCGCGACCGGCACTACATCCGCGCGTCGGTGTGCCGCCGTTTATTGGGAGACGAGGACGCCGCTTCCCCGGAGCGACGCCCACCTCCCCAACAATTGGCACTTGTCGGCCGACCGCGTGCCGATCCCGCCGGTCCCGGTGACCGGCCGTGCGCGCCGCGAGGAGATCGAGCGTCGCCGCCGCCTCTTCCCGGACGACCTCTATTACGACGAGAGGTACGCCCCCGACTCGCCATTGTGGGACACTTGGTTCCGTGATGAGCACGACACGCGGCGGGCGTCCTTCTTCGCCGGCACGTCGACGGGGCCACGGCGGCCATGCCTAGAGCGCCGAGCGGCTGCTCCCCAGGAGCGCGGGCGTAGGCGGGTGCGCGGCCTCACGCCCACGCTGTCGCCGTCGCCATCTCCATCGCTACCACCACCTCCTCGCATGACGGCGGAGGAGGAGGCCCGTCTCGTGCAGCGTGTCACGAAGGACTCCATGAACACGCACGACGAGCGGCAATGGGACGGCTTGGAGGAGGCCATGGCACTTTCTACCGCTGGCGACGTCGCCTTCCCGGAGCTGCAGATGGCGGCCATCACGGAGGAGAGGAGGGACGACGTGATGGAGAAGGAGCCGCCGGCCGCATTCCAGGAGCTGCTGGGCCAGGGGTGGGGCTGGTCCTGCACTGCTCCGGAGATGGCCGCCGGCGTGGGCGTGAACTGGTGCACCACTCCGCCGCGGTCACCGGAGCGGGAGGCGTCGCCACGGGAGGAGGTGGTGCAGGCACCTCCGGCCGTCCAGCCCGCCCCCGTCTACCACGCACCGCATGCACCGCCGGCCCACCTGTGGACGCCGCCGGCCTACGTCGACCTCGTCAGCCACGACGACGACACCGGCGGCCACTGAAGACGGCCACGGCGACGGCATCGACGGGCACGGGCAAGAGCGCGCCGGCGGCGGCTGTTTTTCTTTTCCTTTTTATGTATAATTATTAATATCACTCAGACGTGAAACTGGGCCGTTATGTGGCCATGACCCCCTAACTAAGTTTTATGTTTATTAAACTGTGTTTATTTACTTTTTTTAGTCATTTAATTTATGTTTTCCGTTTTTTAATCCTATTCTGATACGGACGTGATTTGGGGTGCGACCGCGCGATGGGCGCACACACGATCCAACGGACAAAGCCGGACACGGGCGAACCCATCGGCGCCCCCAAAGGGACAAAATCCAGCCAATCCGGACGTCCGTTTGAGGTCGTGCGGTGGAGTTGACCTTATGTCGCGGTAGCGGCCAAAGGTGACGTAGGGGTCGAGGCAGCGTTGGTGCCAAACATATTCTAGTCCAATTTTGGTGGCAGGCTGACAAGGGCAGGGACGACCCAGTCTTGCTCCTTCGTGGGGACACGAGCGGTCTGGACATGCACCTTCACAAGAATCCGAGAACGAGCTTCATCCGCGGCCTTTCTTCTTCATGGCCGCAATGCGACTCCTCAATTGCCTTCGCGAGAATCTTGGCGTTGATCTGGCAACGACGGTGCGCGTCCAACTCCTTGGAGGTCAGGGACAACTGCTTGACAACGTGGACAATCGAGTCATTGTCGAATCCGGTTGGGTCGTGCGTGGCAAGCAGGAGCCGTGGTGCGACTTTGCCTTCTCACGCCGGGCACACCGTGCCTCAACGTCGGAGTAGCCGTCACACTGTATGAATCAATAAGGGTGCTAAGTAACTTTTTGAACCTTCAGAGCAGTTACTAGAGGGCCGTACACTTTGCTGCATTGTTCTTCATTTGTGGGGCGGCCTATACTCCCATCGATCGCAATGGGGCGGCCTATGTACGCGAGGTTATTCTCGTGTTGGGAAGCTTCTTCCTGGTTTTGGGGAGCTTCCGTCTGATTTTGTGAATTTATTTGTTTCTTCATGTTTGAAGGGGAGTCTTGGCGCAGTGGTAGGGTTGTTGCCTTTGTGACCATGACGTCACAGGTTCGAGTCCACTACCCTTTTTTGTTTCTTCATGTCTCTCTTTCACAATTTCTTTGTTTTCCACTTGTTTTGATCATTTTTTTCTTCTTTTTTTCAACTTTTATTTAGTGAACACTGTTTAAAAAGTCAAAATATTTTTAAAATTCATGAGCACTTATCAAAATCCATGTTTTCTTAATTCATAAACATCTTTTCAGATTATTGAACTTTTTTAAAATTCATGATTGAAAAAAAATGGTCATCTTTTGAAATCCATAAATTTAATTTTGAACATCATGAACACTTTTCAAAATATATATACACTTTTCAAAATTCATAATGTTTTTATAATTTTTAAGAAATTTTATAAATTTGTGAAGATTTTTAGAAAATTGATCAATTTTAAAATTTAAGAACATTTTAAATAATCTATTAATTTTAAAACACGTGGACATTTTTTGAGAAATGTTGAAAGTTTTTCTGCAAATTTATATTTTAGTGAACATTTAAAAAAATCGTTAACATTTCTCAATTTTTGGAACATTTTGTAAATTTCCTTGATGTATTTTAGTATTATTTAAAAAATCCCACCGAAGCCGTTTTTAGGGAATAACCGACTGGACTGGCGTCTTGTAGCTACAATTTCTTTTTTCAAACTAAATAAAACTCGGCCAAACTGGTAGGCAAGCCCACCCTTGGCGCGAGCGAGCATATGTGTTTGCTTGCTATCCTGCTGCATGCGCTATGCGGGATAGGAGGCCGCGGGCCCTGGCTAGTATGCTCGGCTATTTCGTTTTGGGTTCATCTTTCTTGTGTTAGGCTTTAATTGTGTTCGAGTTGGTTGTGTGTTTTTTTTTTTGGTTGGGGTCAATCTTGCCTGTTTTTTGCTTCATGTTTTTAGCAATATTCCACAACACAAATATAAATTCCTCACAAAGTAGTTCTTACCAAAAAATTCATGTATATCCATAATTCGGCCAACCACATGCATGACATCCATCTCGATAACACACATAGTGGTGAAGCCCCAAGGATGCGTTGGAGCTTGGAGGAGGGGTTTGAGCCAATAGGGACATTGAGGACGTCATCAATGCCGACAATGAGGGATAATTTTTGCTTGTTAGCGAGTTGCGGCGGGGTTGTGCATGATGTCGATGGTTGTTGTGTGCCCGTGTGGAGCATATCGTAGGTGGGATTTGGTATGTGCAGGAGAAAGAGTCTGTAAGAGAAGAAGATAATGACATGTGGGATCCACCTCTTTTCTGAGCCCACATAGTTAGAAAACATAAACTTTAGCCTATATGACCTAAAGTACCTAATAATGTGTCTAGGAATGGAAGATGGAAAGCTAGAGATTAATAGTAAACTCTATTCAAAGAATCCAGTTGGGACACAAGAGGGTTCTTACTAACAATCTAATGAACTTTATAAAAAAGACTTCTGCGAAAATACTATTATCGTTTCCCAAGACAACATTTTGGCCTTCAAAATTGCATTCATGAATGACATATCATTGCTGAAATCGACCATATAGGTAACTAAAACATAAAATGTGCCATTTATATCCTTTTGTTTTGTCAATTTAGCGACACAAGTGCGCTGCCATCTAGGTGGGCGGAAGTTAAGGTATGCATTTCCATTAATTTCTATGTGATGATGTTAGTTTCCAAAGTACTACCGAACTAAGAACAATATAGGTAATTAAACAATTACCCCCGACAGCACAAGTAACAATGCTCCAAGTTTTCTGAGTATCTTTACAAATAATACTACGATTATAAGTGTGGATTTTTATTTGGTTGTGCGCACCACTATTTTAATTTTGACAAAAGACACTGAGTACTCCAGCTAGTACCTTTGTCGGTCGCATCTGGATATTACAGCCGCAAATTGAGCTCATTTGACATGGCCATATGTGTGGAGAATCGTCCAAACAAATGATGTTTGGAGGACGCAAGAACATTTGATTGCAGTCATGCTTCAACAGCAAAAATCACACAATGAAAGACAAAGAGCTAGACAACCTTTTCTTTTTTTTTGGCTTTCGTTTCGCACAGAGCAAAAACACAACCGAGATGCCAACAGTGTACCCAAGACAGATTGATACATGTGCAATCCTAGCCATTGCAGGACTTAGGAGCACTACGCCACACCGGACAAGCCTTGAAACCCAGAGTAACAGTCAGAATTCAGAAAACAACTACCTAACTCCCCCGCCTATATGTACACCGAGAGTTAATCTGCCAAGCCTGCACAGCCTATGAACAAACAAACGAAACCAAGATCAAACACCTAACTTAGATACATGGTGGCCGGACAGAGGAGCAGGCAGAGACGATGTAGCAGGGGGCAGGGTCGCAGGTAAACATCCATCGGCGGAGCGAGCATCAGTCATGGTGGCAGAGCAGCATGACGACGCAGCGCCGGATGATGTAGAGCCTCGCCCTGTGCTCCCGCAGCATCCTCGCCAGCCTTCCTCCTCCTCCACTCCCACCTCCGCCTCCTCTTCCCTTTTGCTTCTCTTGCTTCCTCACATCGTTCATCCGAGCTGAACTCGAGGGCAAGAGGGCCAGGTGGCCTGGAAAGGGCCGGTGCGCCTCTCTCTTCTCTACTGGGTCTGCTATGCTTTGGCTGTGCTTTGTGTGGACCACTTCGACGCGCTTTTATACTAGGGGAGTCGCTCACATGGGCAGACTCCATGGATCTCTGGTCTCTCTTCACATCGTTGCCTACCTGTGCAGTGCAGAGTATGGTAATCAATATCAATCCATGATAAACCAGAGGTTTGTAGCAGGATGAGTGCCAGGCACATGCTGCGCTCTCCCGAGTTGCGCTAATTACGCCTCTGGTGGAGCTGGTAATGGCAGTCAATCTTGACACCGGAAGAATCACATCGGTTCCTTCCCTAATTAGAGAGCATCTCCCTCTGGGATTCATTCGCTCGTTCATGTGGCGCAGGATAACCCCCTTCCCGCCAGCTAATGAATGAATGAATAGCTTCATTCTATTTGACATTTTGTTTTGTTGGAAGAGAGTATTTCTTTGAGGAAATGATTCTGGGAGAAGGATGCAATGGATGGGACTATGGAGGAGGCCAGGTACTTAGATGTAATTCTCCTGTTTGGCTCTTTATGTCATTAACTTGGGAGATCATGGTTTAATAATGATAATAATGCATACATGATGTCACGAATATAATGTTTCATTCTGGTACTTTATTCATTCACAGGTTAGAGCATGCTTGGATCCAATGGACTATTTTTAGTCTGACTAAAACTAGTCTCTTTTAGAGGCTAAAGTTCCAATCGCCCCTGACTAAAGAGAGGCTAGAACTAGTCTTGAGACTAAAAACTTTTAGTTAAGGGAAACCTACTAAAATGTGGATTAGTCCTCTCTCTCCTCATTTAACTCCTCTCATTTAACACATGCGAGTTCTGGATTGGAGGGTTTGGAGGATAATAAATGCTCATTAACTCGATTTTAGTCTATTTAGTATTTGTATCCAAGCATGGGTGAGGCTAGCAAGTTTTAGTCCCACTACTTTTAGTCATGGGACTAAAACGTATCCAAGCACCCTCTTAATCATTTCGTTTAGTACTAGTGTGCGGCCGGACAGGCAGACATTGCAGAAGCAAGAAATGGAATAGGAATGCTGATAGTTTGATTAATTGGCTTCCGATATAGCTGGGCGACTTTTATATGGCCCAATGGAAAAAAAATTCCTATTTTGGAAGAAAGATTGGTTTTATTGTCAAAGTTCATCAGAAATACGAAACATCTCAAATCTAATAATAAATACATTAAAGTCTCTAGGCCGCCGAATGACCACCGCCGTCATCGAAACAAGCCGTCGACACGTCACTGTCGCCGCTCCTGTACTGTAGCCCACCTGACCTTGTCAATGACATCTGAGAAGTCTTTGTGCACCTGCCCCAAGGACCAGCGTCCGGGGGCGTAGACTCCGCCATTGAACCCTTGAATAGATCTGAAGCAACTACCACCAAATATCGCCGTCACGTACGCACGACGAAAAGCCTATCCTCGTCGTTCCAAGGAGAGGCAGAATCTACACCGGAGCTCCGTCAACTACGTTCAGATGGAAGAACTCAAGGAGGATCGATTGGAGCCCGGAATAGAAACTCGAAGAAGAAGCGCCACCATCCGTCCGAGCACTACACCTGTGAGGACTAAATAACTAACCTAACCTGTAGCCACAACAAAGGAACCGGGACTCTCCTCCCCGTCACTGGCTGCTGGAGCGGCAGGCAAAGAGGATGCAAATCAGTGGGCTCTTCGACGAAGTTTAAAGGGGAGAGTTTGCCCTAGCTGCTGAGGGAAATGAGAGAGAACAGTTCAGGCGAATACATTGTACTTTTTGAGTTGTGTCACTGTCACCTTATAGTTGTGTATGTATCTTCAGTCGTCCACATATAACCCGCTTGTCTTAAAAACATATAACCCGTTTTAGTATCTCCACGTCGGACGTCTAAGCGCACTTTTGTCCAATCAAAGCGCACTTTTCTCTAATTAAAGTGCACTTTACTCGTAACAAAAGAATGATATCCCATCCTCGCATCGCGGCAAGTTGACGTTCTCGCTCCCATGCTCGCGGTCACGCGATAGCCACATGCATGCAATTACTCTTTTGCTTAAGCTGAGTTCTCGACGACGACCACGCTATATATGTACTAGATCATCAAAGGCGCGCGTTGCTGCGCCCATCCATTTTGACACTATAATATTAGGGATTGATGCAATTATATGGCAGAGCAGTATTTTAATCAAGTGATATAATATCAAGGGTAGTATTTCGATCACGCGATATAATTATCAACCCACAAATCATGTTATTACCTATGTTTTGATTTTCATCTGATAGTTCTAATTTTCCGCCTATTTTTTTTGCGTGAGCATGTTTGCTATTGATCAAACAAATACAAGTTGATATTTCTTATTTGTATGAACGTGTCAGATTGTAGGAAGGTTGGTAAGTTTGATTTTATATAAAAATCGCAAGGGTTCTAAACCATGGAAAGGGGGAAGCAAGAGAGGCAAGGGAAAAAACGTACACTCAAATACTTTATGGGAAACTGCAACCACTGAAGTATATCATGATGATGAATGTTGTCACATCTGTTTTATTTTGACATTAAATTGATAAGAATTTCAATATAATTGCACGAATACATGAAAGTCAAAATTTTCTCGACTCAAAGATTAGAATTCTGATTAGTTACCAAGGAAATAATAGATCTCAAACAGAAGAAAAGTGGACACGAAGACTTGAACACGTACAAAGAAATACTATTGCAAAAAATTAAGACAAAGATGTGCTCAAACTTAAAGGAGCACTTTGAATTACCTAGTGGGTAGACGTTCCTCAATATATTGATGTGTCAGATAAGAAGACAATTGCATTTATTAGAAATTTGATCTTTGGCCTACTTGTTAGTCCAAAAATGATATGCTACTTGATTGTTCCTGCAGTGAGCCCTCCCCTTAGTGATATCGAAGAATGGTACAACCGAGAACATAACACTTTTATTTTGAACTGATAAACAAAAGTTTTACACCAATTGAAAATAATAATGTTGATTGTCCAATCGAATGACCAATATACACAGCAATATTAAGTTGCTACATCTGTTATATCTTCTAAAGCTAAATCCAACAAATGAGTGCTCCACAATGTGTTCTAACATGATGATCCACTGAAAATTTGAAAATGTTTTTCATATAGAGCAAATTCTAGAGTGTTCACTTACTGAAGGCTAAATATCCTCATGTGGGAAAAAGGAAATCGTCTCCATGTGGTAATAATAAAAATGAAGGATGTGCTCGAGAATACCGGACCAAACATTCAAGTTTAATTATGTTTCCAAACTAAGCATGTACCTTGTCAATGCTTGTTTCCTGGAAGCTGAGCCTTTATCTCTGAATCTCATTGCTATTTCACATGCAGAAAATGAACAGCTAAATCTGCAAAGACAGGACGTTGAAAAAAACATATCAGCATGCAGAGAAACAAAATCCATTTGGACTTAGTAGTGTAAGGCTAAATCTGCAAAAAATGAACGTTGCTACGCCCATCCATTTCGACTTAGTAGTGTAAGGCTATATAAGTTAGTAGCTGAAACAAAATCAACTATTATGAGTATTTATTTCTGCATCTAAATCTCTGCATATGATTTCTACTGTACCTCCTTGAGCATGATTTATGTTAGAATACACAATATAAAGAACGAAATAATCAGTACATAAATAATTACTCTAATCCATGCCGACAATTGACGGAACATCTTTTATTCCAAAAAGCAACATGCCGCAGAAAAATTAGGCCATAATTATGGCTATAGAAATTGGGTACATGAAACAAAACAAAAACAGGTCAATTAAGCAAAACAATGATGCAATGCTTATCCAAGTAGTGCCATGAGAACAATTGCATCAAAAGCTGAGAACAATTTTAGGAAGAGAAAGACAAAGTTGTTGCTCAGACGGCAGCACTGCAGCAGGTAGCCACATAATGAAGTCTGAAATTTCAATAATGTAACAAAACAGATGCTAGACAATTTCATTCTCTGAGACAAACAGAAGTCAAGGACACTCGTATGCATATCCAAGATTCCTATGTACGTACAAAGAATGACATAACCTTGCAACTTGCCCCTTGGAAGCCAGCCGCCTGCACGTAGGGCCCGCTCCACTGGGATGCCCCATGCGACGGTGCTCCAAAGACCAGAGGTCAAGACATGTGGCGCCGGCAGCGGCGCGGCCATCAAGGATCTCAAGCCGGTCATGGCTAGATGCACCCAAACACCCGACTCGACGCCCATCCTTTGAAGAGTCCCCAAGACGCCGTCCCATATAGAAGCGCTCAGCCCAAGCGCCTCCTGCATCCCGGCACCACGCCTCGACGGCTTGTCATGGGTCGCCTTGGCTATGACGGCTCCTTCGTCCACGACAGCCGACCTTGCGCATGGGACTCTTTTGACATGGAAACGCGTCCGCCTTGTTCCTTAGGTTCTCACCTTCCTCTCCCCTTCGACCATGGCAGAGCATCGAAACAGGGCGGTGAGGAGGTAGCGGCGTGGAGGATCGAGGAGGTGACGGTTGTGCCGCCGGCTAACCAGGTGTGCTATCCCTCGACGGCGGCGCGCCTAGGTTATCCATTCGTCATACTGGATCGTGCTTCCCTCAAATGAACTCTAGATGGGCTGCGTCCGGCTTCCAGGCCCGATTAACCAGAATACTCAGATTTTTCTACGGGAGTAGCTTCCCTCAAGGACAGCCTGCCAGTTACCGATCGGACGGCTAACGACGATTAAAGCACGTGATCCAACAGAGGAAAAGACACATGGCGTGAGAAGACTCGAATCTGGTTCAGTTTTACTGGCGCGCGTTGCCGCGCCCATCTATTTTAACAATAAAATGATATGAATTTATGTAAATATACAGGTGCAAGAAAGATTATAGTTCATTTTGCATATACATGCATATATTTGTTAGCAACAGAAGAAGTCAAGTCTGACTTTTTTTTTTGTCTCTGTCAAATTACAAGAGGCTGGTGTACATGGTGATCTCATAAAATACAGGGAAACTACTAACCATCGTTTATGGCTTGGTAATGTTAGAAATTTCATAACTTTAGTGATGTCAGATCTCCATCCTGCCAGAGATTTTTGTAAAACACATGAAAATTTGTACACTGAATAATGATGACAAATGTTGTTGCTAATAGCCAGAAAACAAAATTTGGTAATCAAATTCATAATCTGTACCTAAAATCGGCTAGCAGTAGGAAAATTGTACCTTAACCCAAAAGTAAACATTCTATTATGCAAATCATGTTAGCTTAAGAGAAGATTTTGTTGCTGCGATCTTTTAACAGTGCTTAAGAAATGATGAATGTTCTTACAATTCCAAACATGTCAACAGATTGTATATATTATATTATTCACCAAAAATCCGATATCCATTTGTCTATATTATTCACATAAAATTCAGCAAAATCTCTACATGATATTGTTATATCATAGGCAAGCCAAGCTTAGTCTAAGAATCAAAGTGGCACCAAACTAAAGCCTAATTAGCATAAATTGTAATCATGAATTACGCATTGAACTATTTCTGAATATTTATGTACGAACTAAACAAATCATAACAAATATTTAAGGACATAGAAATGTAAGACTACATGTATGGAGAAGGATTGGTAATTTGATATTTTAGAAGTGGCACAAAAATATTGATAACAAGAAACAGCAAAAAGGAGCAGTACTGACCTTGACAGGGTAATCTGATTTGGAATCATAAAGTGAAAGACATAGGCAATATATGAGCGCTACACTGCTACTCCATGTCGTCCCTCTCGCCCCTACTTGAACCTACAGGGGACGACATGCCAGCGGTGGATGTAGGGCAGAAGCATGGTGTCCATCCTGATGGCAGTCTGCCTTGGAACGCTGCTTAAATCGGCCATGAGAGGGGCACCACTGCTTGAGGTCGAGGTTGATGTTAGGGGAGCCCCAAAACATGTGTGATGAGGAAGAAGAAACAAGCCTCCACTCTGAAACTGCTCTGAACCTAACTGTGTGGACCCAAAACCTTTGTTCATCAAGGTAGGGGAACCACCATCTTCAACCTGCAAATAGATGTATTAGATGGAGCCTTAGAGATGTAACTACATGGATAGAAATGCATCTAAAGTGAACTACTACAAACCCATGAGAAAGTTGATTACCTTTAGGATACATCAGTTATAACACTCTTAATAAGCTACGCTGCAGCCTAGGCAATACTCACATGTGTTCCGAACAATTCAATCGGACGAGTAATGGCATCTGAAGGAACATCTGCATCCGTTGTAATTTGAATCTTTCGCGCCTTTGCTCATTTACAGGTTTCTGATCGTTTCACCTGCTTTTCATATTAGAACATCAACCTGGATGAACTGCCATAATCAGCATATGCAAATTATGTGTCTAAATCAACAGTACACACAAATATTATTTTTCTGTGTTTGATGCTTTCTCTTTTTCTCTTTTGTTCCCCACGGAGCAATGGCTTAAAAAAAATTACATGAAATAGAACCCAAATAAAAAACAGAATTCAACTGGTTATACCTTTGTATTGTGCACATCAATTACGTGGGTAGTCTCCTGCAAGTCACCGGTTGCAGCAAATTTTTGCTGTTGTAGCGGTAATTTAGTCTTGGAAACAGCGTCTTACAGAAATGTAGGGAAAGGCTGCGTACAATAGACCTAAAGTGGTCGGACCCTTCCCCAGACCCTGCGCAAGCGGGAGCTACATGCACTGGGGCTGCCCTTTTAGCGGTAATTTAGTCATGGCTCCTCAGGCTTCTCAGAGGACTCACTGTTTTGAATGACGTCTGATCCCAATAGAGATAATGAACGGATCAGATGGATTCCAATCCAAGCTTAACACAAAGCCGACCATGTTTGACACGCTAGAATCATTGCTTAAGACACTAAACCCTAGGTACAATACAACACACACGTGGATAGAGAGGGGCAAGGTGTTGGAGAAACTAAGTCACGCCATTGCCTTCCATGCATCCTCCACGTCGTCGTTCACCTTCGCGCCGGCGTCAACCTCCTCGAGCTTTCTCTTGTGGTCTCCTTCGCCCTCGGCAGAATCTGAGGGCGCCTCTCCCTGCGTGGGCCCGGCGACGGCATGGTCGGATACAGCATCTTCCTGCACGATAACGACGCCCATGCTCTGTTGTTCAACCTCTCATGTTGCTCTCCCAACCATCTCGAATACCAGATCGAGTAATAGACTGGTATAGAAAATAGGGGATGCAGGGGAGGAGGAGAGATGCACAGACCTGTACAGGATGGAGGAAGTGACGCACAGATCTCTTTCTTCATGCGAGATGTGGAGGCTCGGCTTAGACTGGGAGCGATCTGAGCGGCTCCCTCTCTCTACAGCGACGACGACCGCGGCGGCACGCCTGGAGGGTCAGGGGTGGAGCGGGGTGGGTGCGGGGAGGGCCGGAGGAGCGGGTGGGGCTACGAGGACACAGAGAGAATCACTATCGTTCCTTCTGCATCCGACGTTGGGCATAGTAAGTGAACGAGAGGCTTTCGATTCGGCCTTGGGAGTAGCTGCCCCAGGACATTCGGCCCAGTATTAGCCCGTGCAGGAGAAAACAATGCCTTGGACGGCCAAGGATGGTCGAGATGCGTGATCCAACGGCAGAAATCAGTGAGGGCGTGAGAAGGCTCGGATTAGGCTCGGTTATACTGTTCTTAATTAACCTACCGTGCCTCGTACTATTGCCATTTTAATTCACGGGCCAGCGATCGTACGGCAATCTTTGGAAAATCTCAGGTGTCATGTGCACTTGCAAGTTTTTGCAAAAAAAAAGGTGCACTTGCAAGGATGCATGCCGCGTTTGAACAGAGCTTACTGCCGGACAAATCCCATCACATGCAGTTCTGGTGCGCTTGTAGTCTGTTACAGAAGGACAAACCAACCGTGACAGAGAACAAGTTTTGCCCATTCTATTCTAACAACTCAGACCCGAATTGCACTCCTCTAAACATCTCGTCTGCTGAGCCTCTCTTCATCTCAAGATACAAGTAGCAGTGGTACGGGTGCTCCTTCCGACCTCACCCTACGTGAACACTTGCTGTGCATGTATATCATATTTTACTGTTAGAAGGGAGAGAGGGATTGGTGGAATAGTTGTTCGTTGTATTGCTTGAGCCTCGTGGGCATATATATAGGAGTACAATGATCTATTTGGAGTACAAGACAAGCCAGAACAAATCCTAGTCTATCTCGTCTTTCCTAATAAACATTATACTCAACATCCCCCACAGTCACAACGGTAGCGACACAGACGGTGAGACTGGAGAAGAATCCGAAGGCAAGCCGACGGACACCCCCCCACAGTCGTAATGGTCGACACATCACGGTGTCATGGCTGGAGTGGCAACCGACGAGGTTGCTCAAGCAAGGCGATAGCCCTTTGTGCCGTTTGTCGAGGTAGCCGAGAGCGTGGGTGGTGGAGCCGTGGTCAAGGTAGCCGTGCGAAGAATGCCGTGGCCGATGTCGAGTCAGGGTGGCCGGTGTCGAGGAAGTTGACATGGAGCCGCGGGCGCAAGGAGGTGCCGAGTTAGCATGGGCGTAGTGGTGTCGAAGTAGTGGTACGCCAGGACGGAGATGATGTTGACGACACGTCGCGCCGGGGTTGCCAACCCCGGGGACACATCGTAGACGAAGGCACGCGCGGTGTTGCCAGCACCGGGCATGCGTAGATGGACGAAGGCGAAGTTGACGAAGCGCCGCACCAGGCTTGCCAGGCCCAGGGACACGTCATGGACGAAGGCACGCGACGGTATTGCCAGCACCGGGCATGCGTAGACTAGGGACCTACACGAGCTGTACGCCATATCGAAGAAGTTGGAGGGCCAGCAGAGAAGAACTCGACGACGGTTGCGGCATCCATCGGCGCGGGGCCAATGTCACCAACGGTGGTTGGAGTAGACGAAGTGGTCGGGGTAGATGACGGCGACGCCGACGACGGGCTGGTGCTAGATGAAGACGAAGGAGGTGGACGGGCGGCTGCGGCGGCTACGGGGTAGCGGCGGCGGCCAAAGGAAAGCGGCGGCGGCGGCCTGACGGCGGCGGCTGCGGCTAGGTTAGGAGTGCGGCGGCGATGCTCGAAGTAGGCGAAGAACCCTGACAGCGTGACGAAGACCGGTCGCGGACGGTGGCGTTCCCGCGCCAAGGGAGACGGCGCAACACATACCACAGGAAGTCAACGCGCAGTGACGGCAAAGTGGACCGCGGGCCGCGACACTACGGCCTGAAGGGGCGACGCAGCGGCGGTGGGCAGGTCGTGGCGACGACGGGAAGCCCTCGGGGCGACAGCGGAGACCGCGGGCCGCGGCGCGACAGCCCGAAGGGGCAGCGCGGCGGGGGAGTGCGGGTCGGTGCAACCGCGGGGACGGCCTCGGGACGGCTGCATGGACCGCGTGCCACACTCGCTACGGCCCGACGGGGCGACGCAGCGGCGGCGCGAGGGTCGGTGCAGCCACGGGGACGACCAGGAGCGGACGGCCTCGGGACGGCGGTGGACCGCGGGCCGCGACACTACGGCCCGAAGGGGCGACGCAGCGGTGACGCGGGTTGGTGCAGCCGGGAGAAGAACCACGGGGCGGCGGCGCTGCTGTCCGACGGGGCGACGCATCGGCAGCCCGTTGCTCGATCGGTGGAGGGACGCGCTGAACTCGGGGACGATCTTCACGGGACTTGCGGAGGCGCGCGCAACCGGCGGGCCAGGTCGGTCGCACGGCGTAGACGAGGCAGATAGCGGCGACGGGCGGGTGATCAATCCGATCGCGCGCGAGGTCGGGGACGCCGTTCGGTGGAGACGGGGTGGCGGCGGAGTCCGAGATGAAGCCCGCGACGGCGAACGGCAGGGCGGCTATGATTGGCCGCCGCATGGCGCGAGGCCGCCGGGCCGGGTGATGCAGGAGTCCCGGTCGGAGCAGGGCGGTGACGCCCAGCGTAGATCGACGGGCGGGTCGGCGCGCGAGCGGCGGCGGCGAAAGGCCGCCGCATGACGCGAAGCCGCCAGGTCGGAGCAACCGGCGGGCAGACGCGCGGACGACTTGCGAGGCCGCCAGGTCAGGGCGACCGGTGGGCAGACGCGCGGACGACGCGCGAGGCCGCCGGGTTAGTGAAGAAGCCGGCCGATCGCGCCGGGGTTGGAGTAGAGGCGCACGGGTTCGACGGCGGCGGTGGGCGACGCAAACCGATCAAGATTAGATCGGAGAACCAAAAAAAACCGCCGATCAAGACGACCGGTGGGAGAGAAAAACCCCGGAGCAAGGGCTCGGGGAAAAGACTCTCTAGGGCAGCCGGTCAACACGACCGGCGGACGAACCCTAGGTACGGGCGGCGCGGCCACCGGCGACGGTCATGGAGGCCGACCGCCCCGGGGGCGGCGCGCAGGTGCGGAAGCGGCGACAGATAGGGTTCAGGATCGACTTGCGATAGATACCATGTTAGAAGGGAGAGAGGGATTGGTGGAATAGTTGTTCGTTGTATTGCTTGAGCCTCGTGGACATATATATATAGGAGTACAATGATCTACTTGAAGTACAAGACAAGCCAAAACAAATCCTAATCTATCTCGTCTTTCCTAATAAACATTACACTCAACATTTACCATAAGAGAGATAGGCATTTCTCTCATAAGAAAAAAAGAAGAACCCCTGGTAAAAATGTGGTGCTAGCTGCTTCATGCCGCTGCATGTACCACATGCACATGCACGACGCAGTGCAACAGAGCATGCAGCGGCACCCTCTCTCACTCGTGTTTGCGGGAGTTCCGATGACTCGCGTTGCGAGGGGACAAATCGCCTCTATTTAGCCGGTAGAGAGCACCGGGTCCCTCTTGACACCGGATCAGCCAGCCAGCTCCATGATCACGGTATGCCTTCATTGCCACTACTTCCTCCTGCTCCTGTTGAGATTCACTCAAGATAATCTCACATGCATGCTCATGGTTTCGTGGAAGGCGATGCATGGGTGGACGGAAAAGCGCAGGCAGCTGGTGGAGATTTTGCTGGGACGGATGGAAAAGCGCGGCTGGCGCTGGCGGAGATATCTCCAGACACGGATGGAAAAGCTTTGCTGCTATGGCGGACGTGGATGGAAAAGCGCCGCTAGTGGCCAGGCAGACAGGCAGGCAGGCTGTTGAGGGACACAGTCGGATCTCGGACGTGCGTGCTCTGCTCCTGTTGTGTTTGCATGCTCAATTATGTCACCAAGTTGGGGGATATGCTTGCATTATTTCAGTGTGATAATAATGTTAAGTGCAAGACCCAAGCTGGTATTTCTTTACGTTCATAATAATGTTAAGTGCCCTAAGCATTACACATTTAAGTCTTATGTCATTAATTTTACGCCAAGATTCGTGTGGATATTTTTCTTTTTTTTTCTTTTTTGTTTGATTGAGTCGCTTAGATGTGCAATACTTAGCGCATATCTAGATGTGCCCTAAACAAACCCTAATAAATACTCTCTTAGAATTATAATATTCTTCATGTATCCCATAAATTACATAACAAGTGGACTAATTGTTGATCAAAACCATAATATTATGCGTTATAGTATTAGCATGAAACAAAGGGACTAGTAAATAAGTTTCACTGGCTACCAATTCGTGTTGAAGTGTCGAAGATTACCCTGTTTAAATTGTTTTAACTCCTCCTGCCCATTTAAATATCTATATGGTGATTTATATACACACACATCTGAGGCATTGAGCCCAACAAGATTACATTTTACAGGTAAACAAGATATCTCGCTGTGTCGGGGACTGTCGGGCTGATGGTACGTGCTCTCTGTCTGCTCAGGGTGGTAATGTTCTAGGCACATCTTGAAATAGGCTTTTACCCAGTTTTAGGCCTTCTTTGATTCATAGGAAAGGAAAAATGGAGGAATAGGAAAATTAGAGGATTGACATGCCCTACCCACCTGAATCCTATGGAAGTAAAAAACATAGGGTTTGGCACAACTGGGGTGTTTGATGGGAGCATAGGAAAAGCATAGGAACTCAGAGCATTATAATATTATTATTTTGAAAGGTGTGCTTTCAAAACAGGTAGCCGTTACTCACTGAGCTAGCCGTTAGGCTACAACAGGATATATATACGTACGCAAGCACAACGTTTCTTCTTTACAAGCTCTCCATTTCATACAGCCAAGAACAGGTTACATGCAAGTCTTTGCTGGTGATAGCTGAAGTTTTCTCATACTTGCTTGATCTTCTCTCAAATCTGAGGTTAGTTCTTCTCATGTACACGTCCCTTTGCTTTTTTTAGATCTTCTCCATGTATACATTCCCTTTGCTTTAGTTCTTTGCCCTGTACATGTTTCCACCACTGCCATTCAGTCCATATCAAGAAAATCGACAGCACCGGATACAATTTTCATCCTAGCCGACCACCCAAAATCATCAAGTCACCAACAACCATCAGCATGAAAAGCCATATTCTTTTTTAGTTCTTGCATTCTGTAACTGATTCAAACATATGCTGAGGTGAAAGGCAAGAAAAGAAATATTGTCTTAATATCATGACACAGTAGAATGATCTACGCTAAGCCGTATCAGTTATCTGCCAAAAAAAATCCAGAGTATGACATAGTTATTTGGATCACGATGTGACTAGCATGGCAGAATTAAGCCTTGTTGTTTGTTATCTGCCAAAAAAATCCAGAGTATGACAAAGTTATTTGGGATCACGATGTGACTAGCATGGCAGAATTAAGCCTTGTTGTTTGACCAATAAATTACTAGAAGTCTAACTATGCTAATTAAGCAGATTATATTTAAACTTGTAAAGTCATGACGCAGCTCACTAATTTCCACAGGCTTGTTTGTCATAACAGATGGATCCAAGCTACAGTCGTAGATCAAAAAGTGAGGATGAATTTGCTCTTTTTGTTCTTCCTACTTTAGAAGAACCCTCTCATTCCTCAAGAAGACCTATGCACACTTCAATACTTACAGGTGCACGACGTGTAAACGAAATTTTGAATGGACATGAAGACCTATGCAAAAGGCATTTCAGAATGGAGATTGACATATTTCAAGCTTTGGTTCAAAAACTGCGCGAGAATGATCGCCTTGTTGATGGAAGAGATGTCTCAGTAGAAGAACAAGTTGCTATATTTTTGTATGCATTATCTAAGAATGCAACAAATGATACTTTGGCAGATTGGTTTCAGCATAGTGGACAAACAATAAGTTACTATTTTGGAGAAGTGCTCAATGCAATTACAGAACTCTATTCTGTATATATACGTCCACCTTCCCTACACCCGCATCCAATCTTGAGTAAACAGAAGTTCTACCCCTTTTTTATGGTATGTATGCACGCTTATGATCAAGTTCAAATAACATAATTTCGAAATTTTATGGAGAAGATTATATGGCTTATGTACTTATATTTATGCAGGACTGCATCGGTGCTATAGATGGTACACATATTCCATTGGAATTACCTGTTCATGAGCAAGAACCATATCGCAATAGGAAGCAAACATTGTCACAAAATGTTATGGTAGCATGTGATTTTGATTTAAAGTTTGTGCATGTACATGCTGGTTGGGAGGGATCAGCTTCAGATGCAAGAGTCCTACAAGATGCACTTAACCATGGGTTTCAAGTACCCCCCGGAAAATTTTACCTTGTAGATGCTGGTTATGCAAATACACCACAATTTCTGGCACCATATCGTGGTACTAGGTACCACCTGCAAGAACAAGGGAGAGTTCGCCAAAGGCCAAGAAATTACAAGGAATTATTCAACCTACGGCATGCACAACTCCGAAACCATATCGAGAGGACTATTGGTATAGTAAAAATGAGATTTCCAATATTGAGAGTGGCTTCACATTACTCTGTTACCAAACAAATTGACATATCAGTTGCTAGTTGTGTGCTTCACAATTTCATACGTTTGCATAATGGAGATCTATCTTGGCCTGAGAATACTGCTGTGGAGATTGACCAAGAACAATTTGTTGATGTGCCAAGTGGAGATCACAAGTATCATAATGACATACATGCATTTAATTACTCTAGAGAAGCTGGGAATCAAAAGCGAGAAGATATAGCACAACAAATGTGGGCACAGTATGTATCACAAATGTGGGCACAGTATGTATCACAACAGCTTGGGCACGCGCAATCTCTCTTTTAAGCCAAGCCAGTCGTAGTTCATTAGTAGAATATGACAAGAAAACTTCCCTATTCTCCTTGCATTTGAAGATATCTGATGCCATCAACACATCTCCTAGTTGTAAACCTTCCAACCCTTCAACTGTTGTGATGCACTTGTTGATGGTGTAGGGGTCCTCTAGCTTCTTCTCCTCAATTGCAGCAAATCGATCAATTTCTTCCTTCTTCAGTTTTAGATACTTCTCATGGAAATCATCATTAGCACCACGTTTCTGTTTTTTCCCACGCCTAGTGTCATGTTTCTCCATTTGTGTAGATCTTGGCGGGGCTTGCACATGCTGAATAGGTGTAGATAGGTGCGGGGGAGAATCCAAATTGAACTCGTCAAGTTTTTCATCTAATGTAAACTGCATATCTGACTCACCGGCAGCTGGCATGGTAGGTGATGGTGATTGATACAGATCCGTCACTTGTGTCGATTGTGATGAGGGAACTGGTGCATGCTTCCTCTTCCTAGTATAATGGTCCAAGCCTCGACGAGTTCTCCCTTCAGCATAACGACCTACAGAATAGTTCCAGAAATTTGTTTAGAACAATTAAACCTTATATGCAAAGTGTAGTACAATGTAAATGGCAACAGTATGTTAGTCACCTTCATAGAGTGGAGCTAATTCTTCATAAAGGGGGAATGACCTTTCTTTCCATTGCAAGACATCCTTGCTGTTCTTACGAGCGGCAAAGCTTGCCCAAACATTATCTGGTGCATCAACCATTTTTCTGTCCTTATCCCATCCAAAGCCACTTTGATCCAACAATTCTTTAACATTTCGATAGTCTCTCTTCAGATCCTGCTCCTTTTGTTTGACTTGGTTGAGAGTAAATGATTGATCAAACCTTTGATTTAGTCGAGAAACAATATTTGTCCATGCCTCCTTACTCCAAGCATTATGTGTCCGAAAACCAGGCACATCATAATCTTTTAAGAGTCTAACAAGGAACAACTTCATTTGGTGACTCCATTTGGCTCGAGTATTAACTTTTGTGAGTCCTAAATATTTAACATAGGTGGACGAATTTAGTTTCTAAACATCACAACTATTCTTTTTATAACAGCAACACATAACAACTTAATAAAGTTGCACAACTGAGTTTATCAAAGTCATTGAAACATCAGATCATACCTATTTCTGGATGAAGACTTGTAGTCCCACCATGAAGTTCAAGATCAATTGCCCCATTGGATTGCAAATGATGGCCTTGTCGCTCTGACAGGCACCATCGATCAGCCATTTGGGGACTCCATTTGACTCGAGTATTACCTTTTGTGACTCCTAAATATTCAAAATAGGTGAACAAATTTAGTTTCTAAATCAATGACACGTCACAACTAAATAAAATTGCACATCTGAGTTTATCAAAGTCATTCAAACATCAAAGCATACCTATTTCTGGATGAAGACTTGCAGTCCCACCATCAAGTTCAAGATCAATTGCACCATTGGATTGCAAATGATGACCTTGTCGCTCTGACAGGCACCAATGATCAGCTACCTACATACATGCATCAGACTGTTAATTAGCATACATTCTGTTAGCACATATGCAAGGGCGCCAATGATATTTGTGCAGAAGAGAATCCATGGAAGATGAAAATTTAGTGCCCTGTGCGTGCACACAAATTACCATGTTCCTATATATGTTATGTGCATTGCGAATTAACTCAAACGTAAGAAAATATATATGTTGATCTAATAGCTATGAAGAAAACCGTCTCATGATACTCATACAGTGGTAATGAACCAGAAGAAAACTAGCAATACGAGTAGCATCAGGACATGGCCTCACATGTCATTTGGTAGGCTACCGGATAAACTCAAATCTGAGAAAATATTTAGACCTGTAGTTGCAAAGAAAATCCCCAATCCCGAAGCAGTAATCTCAGATCTGAAAAACGGGAGAAAAATCCACAATACGTTGCAAGCCAATACTAATCAAAATCAATCGTATGTGTGTATGGTAGCTACAAATCATGGTAGTTGATGCCGAGCAACAAGACAAAAATTCAATTAGCTATCATATGAAGCAAGGGAGGACCGGATCTAGCTTTTGGAGTGGCCCCCAAAGTACCTTGTTGCTGGACATCGCGGGTGGGAGCACAGACGCAAGAGGCCTGTCCTCCAGCGGAGGAGTTGAGCTGAGAGCCGCGCGGCCGGCCGGCCGGCCGTGGCGCAGCACGACTAGGTCGATGCGAATGAGATGGGGAAAAGCGGTGCTGTAGGAGGAGGGTTTGCTGTTTTGCGTTTTCTGCCGATGTGGTGTCGTGATAAGGTACGCGAAGCCTGTTATTTACCGCGAAAACTGTGGGTGAGCGAGCGGCGCGCGCTTTTCTTCCCGCCAGGATTCTTTCCGAGAGGTCGGACTTCTTGGAAAATTTCCTATGAAATACAGAAGGGAAACTTCCACAGGATATATTCCTGAGGATTGAATTCCTGTAAATCAAACAACCATCACAGGAAAAAATCCATAGGATTACAATCCTATGAAAATCCTATAAAAATCCTATGAATCAAAGAAGGCCTTATAAATGAGCACCATCCCATCAATACACAAGGTTCAAGTACAGTAGAGTAAAATAGATTGCTCGGGCACAACACAAACACCCCCAAGAAAAGCATAAAAGAGAAAAAGACAGCCAAGTGGCCGCAGTCTCAGGGCCTGTTGCGAGGCAAGACGGCACGGTAGCAGTCATATTATCCATGATAAGGCACTGGCGATCGTCACTTCGCTGTCTAGATAGCGAGTGGCAATGCTGCAACACATGGAAGGAATTTGAAGATAGAATCAGAGGCCCGTCAAAGAAAGGCTTGCTTAATTATCATTTTATTGCGCGTCGTCCATAAAGTCGACACTAACGCCACAAACACCAGCCAGAATAGGAGTTTCATCCTCCCGGTCTGGTTGGCACGGCTTTGAAGGAGGCAGCTGACTTGTCGTTGGTCTGGCTAGCCAGTCATGGGCGCTGACATCCGACCCCACAAGTCAGTCCTCATCATGGGAAGCGCTAGGTCGACCTCCACGTCGGATGCACATCAGAAGCAAAGGCCGCTTTTCTCCAACAAAAGTACAGCTTACCCTGATACAAAATGATATCAAGTACTCGCACCAAACTCCTAATCATGATTAAGATAAACGTACCAG
>NC_041381.1:643904107-643904810 GCF_002162155.2 Triticum dicoccoides | reverse complement strand
TTGTGACACCCACATGCAAATATTCGGTGCTTAGTCTTTTTTTTAGAGAAATTCGGTGCTTAGTCAGGCTGCGCTTTCATACGACTGAAGGGCCACACTACAAGCCCATAAACCTACTACGCGTGTATCATAGCCCTTGTTAATTCACGGGGTCAGCGACGGTAGGACGATCTTTGGAAAATCATGGGTGACACATGCTACGTTGCAAGAGGGCCGCGTCTGAACCGAGCCGCCTGCTTTAGGGACATCTCCTTTAAGAGTTCTCTCGTGCATACATTGAGAGGATATGTTTGTCTAACACCTTAGCTACTGTAGTTAGGACTTAGGAGTAGATGACAGGCTTGAACAGCGCTAGGGTGTGTGTAATTGGTGATGCCCTCATTGTGCTATCTAATCCTAGCTATCATCTTCGGGACAGGGAATCATATCCAGGGGACGGGAGTGCAATATTTAATTTCATCACGCTTTTAGTGCACTTTTCCACGCCTACGTGTTTCCACGCTTTGCCACGTTGGCACCTGCGGTTGTTGAGAGAACCCTGACAAAATTTTCTTTTTCTAGATACAGACTCCGTGTGAGCCTGAATTTAAATTAACCAAGTGGCCAGACATTACAAGACAATTGTAGAATTACAACGGCCGAAAGCCTGACAATTGAGACAATGAGACCGTCTATACATGGTCGTACACCTACAACACCTACA
>NC_041381.1:643899905-643903798 GCF_002162155.2 Triticum dicoccoides | reverse complement strand
GTCCCCGGACGCATCCGGACGCCCCCTTATATCTCATATCCGACATCCGCATATCTTAAATTCGGACTCTCAAATCGATGCACGTCCATTATACACGTCAAATGTTGGTACCGAAAATACATGTTCTTACATAAAATTTATTTTAAATGCATAAATCAAACATTAGCTTTTTGGTTTCCATTGTGGGTCATATATGCTCCACAAGATTGTTGAGTAGCTGCACGTGCACATGATGATCTTAAAGATTCGGATACATCTGCAGAAAGTTCATAAGTTGATTCGTATCTTGATCTTTCGAGATTTGAACTTGTTCTTCAGGCGCTTCAAATTGTTTTCGGCAACACCATCGCCCTCATCTTCGACAATCATATTGCGGAAAATAACACAAGATGTCATGAGCCCCCACAAAGTTTGTGATTCCCACGTCATTGCAGCTACACGAACAATTCTCCAACGAGTTTGAAGCACCTCAAATGCCCTCTCCACATCCTTCCTAGCTGCTTCTTGCAATGTTCCAAAGTGGCTTTGTTTGTTGTCCTGTGGTTCGGATATGGTATACACAAACGCCGCCCACCGAGGATAGATGCCGCCCGCAGGATAGTATCCCATGTTGTAGTCATGACCGTTGACAACATCGTTGCACGGTAGTGATTCCCCATTACAAAGCCTCCTGAACACCAGAGATCGTTGAAGCATGCTGATGTCGTTGTGAGAACCCGACATTCCAAAGAAAGCATGCCAAATCCATAAGTAATTTGATGCCACTGCTTCCAGTATGATGGTGACCTCTTTGGCGTGACCTTGATACATTTCCTGTAATCCTTTGGGGCAGTTCTTACATTGTCAATTCATGCAATCAATTGATCTGAGCATTCCTGGAAACCCTCTCGCCTCTCCAATAGCCAACAACTTTTCTGTGTCCTGCACATTTGGTTCTCTCAGATACTCTGCTCCAAACACCTGCACCGCGTACGGCGCGGGCAAACTTGACAGTAGTCTTCCGACATGTGCTCTCCCCCATCCTGACCATCTCACCAATGTCATCGGCAGCAGTACTGAGTGCAAGCATCCTCAGAGCAGCTGTACATTTCTGCTTAGCACAGAAAGATAATTGGCCGCAGCAATCCCTTGTGAGCTTGAAATAGTCATCGTGTGCCTCCACTCCCTCCACAATGGGCAAAAACAATGGTTTTCGCATGCGAAAATGGTGAAAAAACCATGCATCGTCTGGGAAAGTTGGGTTCGGAGCAAAGTAGTCCTTCTGCAGTAGCCGTGCTCCAGAGACCCTATCCTGATTGGTCATTCTTCCCCCTTTGATTGAGCCCTTGAAGTTGAGAATATGCTTCACCAGCCAGTCCATTTCCTCTTGCATGCTCATGAGCATGATCATGTCCACTTCTTCGTCCAAATCCAACGAATCAAAGAACTCATCTTGAATAATTTGATCAATCTCTGTCGGTCCATAATCCTCGTCCGACGAAGCATCGGAATTCATCGTTTTCCCTAAAAAAACAAAAAATTAGGTCGGATAATGTGTCAAACACATAGAGCGCAGAGGGGGGCCGAGAGTTGATGGACGTACCGTGGTGTTGTCTGGGCCGCCGCCGACGTCCCCGGCCGTGAGGACAAGAGAGAGGAGTGATGTGCCGGTGCTGGCAGCGCAAGGCTCGAAACGGCTACGGAGCGCGCGCGGCAGTGGTGCTGTGAGACGGACGTCGATGAGGAGGAAGAAGTGAGAAGAGAGCAAATGTATCCGATAGGTCGAGGGGGTGGATTTGGTGCAATTTGAGATGGTTTAGGGCCGTCGGGTCCGACATGATGGACGCGCCCAGGCACCATATATGCGCCCTAGATTTGGGTTGAATACAAGGGGTGCCGGTTAGCCCGGACGTTTGAGACCCATTTAAGACCATATCTTTATGACCGGTCAGTGACTGGGCCGTCCGCCTAGACGTTTGAGACGGGTTTGGGGCGCCGGGCTGTAGATGCTCTTACCAAGCTTAAAATTGGCGAGGTCAGAACGGTCATTTTGCTACCAACAGATACATGCACAAACCATCTTCCCTGGTCACCCAACCCAACCAACGATTCCCATAGTAATTCTCAACTACTTCAACATGCTGATTCTGCGGATATGTGCGAGAATTCATATCTTCAACAAAAACAGTTTATATGCAGTTTGTTCGGCATCGGGTCATTCTATCATTAAATTCATATTCTTCATCATATTTCGATCTGAGAAATTATTCAGGTGCCATAGAAGTCAAATTAAATGAAAATAGCGTATGATATCACCCTGTTCTGTAGATCGTGGCCTAGTGATCGATCTGGTTGACGGACTATAGGATACCAAAAATATCCAAGGAAATCAAGATCTGCTTTAACGTATACATTACGATTTTTTACATTAGAGAGCACAGGGGATAGATGGCATGCCAGGTTATGTTTTGTTTTTAGCTCCTGCCTGATTGCACGAACAACTCTGTCACATTTGACCAAGACAAATAAACATTTCCATCGGCGACTCTTTTCTGGCATGTATGTTTCCTTGACCTTATGACCCACGGGTTTGATTTCTATTGGACCGACCTGCATGTAGGTACGGCACAAAAAGTTTATCTCAAGGCATCGAGGGCAGTTTACTATGCAATCTAGTTGGTTGATTGTGCATTGCAGTCACATGGACAGTTCACAGTAGGCAGGGGATGTCGTTTTTTTTGAAACGGAGGCTCAAGAAGAGCCCGGCTTTGAATTAACAAAGCCATCAACCGGCCAGGCATACAAGACTGCAACTTACAACAAGAAAGAGGAAAGCGGAAAGAAAAAGATACAATGTGCTCAGCAGAACAACTCGAAGGCGAAGAGCACACACCACTCTTGCCATCGAACAACGCAAAGCCAAAAACTAGCTAACCTACGGAGGCGCCAGGAGGAGGGCACCACCAGTCATGATTTGTGTCGCTGGCTGCCACCAAAGGGATCAAACACGGCACACATGATCTGACTCCGCCACCACAAAGGGTCCCTACCCTACCACCCGGGTTCGACGGGTGCCGCACCGGCGACCGACGGAGTGATTCACCCTAGAATCCAAATCAGAGTGCCCCGGCTGCCAAAGGAGAGGCACCAGGGACAGACCCACAAGAAACGGAGGACCGACCACCAAAACACCGTCGTCGGCAGCAGCAAGGCAAAACACCGGACGAGAGTTATCGGGCGGAGACGCTGGAACCACAGAGAAGGCCAAAAGGATGCGACACCATGCCCCTGGTCAAGGATAGGAATCGCCACGCCGAAGGCCTACCGCCGGCATGGAGGCAGGGACCCCAATCCCCTCGAACCTGCGGCTGGAACCCTCCGCACCTGGACCAGAGAAGGATGCCGTTGATGAAATCAGGCCATCATTTGCCGCCCTCGAACCACACCCATCTCCACCACCACTCGAGCCATCCCCGGACGACACCCTCAGGAAGGAGCACGCCACCAAAATGCCGTTGTCGCCAGGAAAAGGGGACCTGAGGCTTTCACCCGAGCTCTTGGACGGGATGGGAGGAGGAGGAGTCCCACCGAAGCCTCCAACAAGGTAGACGACGCACAAAGGCGCCGCCTTCGGTATGGCCGCCGCGCCGGCCAGGGGTTTCCCCCGGATCCGCCCCCAAGCACCAGATCCGCACATCCGACGACGGGATCCAGCGACCAGAGCCGCCAGAGGCCGAGATCCGCGCGAATCGGAGTGGATCGAGGTTGAAGACGCCACTTCTCCAGGGCACAAACGACTGGCGAGGAGTCGCCGCAGCAGCCGGCGCCCGCCGCCTACGCGCCGCCCTCACGGCGAGGGAGGTGGCCCACCTGCACCCGCCGACGCCACCTGCCGCACAGGCCACGTCGCGCGC
>NC_041381.1:643892311-643899595 GCF_002162155.2 Triticum dicoccoides | reverse complement strand
CTCTAAGAGTAAATTAAAGTGCAGTTTGATGGTGTTTGAAGGGGAGCCTTGGCGCAGTGGTAAAGCTGCTGCCTTGTGACCATGAGGTCACGGGTTCAAGTCCTGAAAACAGCCTCTTATAGAAATGTAGGGAAATGCTGCGTACAATAGACCCAAAGTGGTCGGACCCTTCCCCAGACCTGCGCAAGCGGGAGCTACGTGCACTGGGGCTGCCCCCTTTGATGGTGTTTAATGGTGTGTGTGGGGGGGGGGGAGGCTTTGCTGGTGTTGTGTCCATATGAAATTCGCCCAACAGTATTCGAAGCCAAACCAATTAACCGGTGAGCACTCCTATGTTTTTTCCCATTTTCGCCGCTCGTGCAATGTTTCCCTGTCCGGCCTCACACTAGTACCAAACGACATGATTTGGATGGATAAATATTATCTGAATTCTGAAGAACAGCATCAGCATGGGAACATAAATACATAATATTCCTGACATCATGCATGCACAATTATTAATACAAATTGATCCCCCGAGTAGATGGCATAAACGGCCAAGCAGAAGAATCACATCGTAGTCCTGTCCATTTCCATGCATCCTTCTTGGCAGACTCAATACTCGCGATATTCTCTTTCAACAAAACAAGATGTCAAGTAAGAACGAAGCCATTCATTAGCTAGTGGGAATGAATCCCAGACGAAGATGCTCGTGGAATTAGCGATCCTGGACGGTGTAATTAAGCAACGAACCGATGCGATTCTTCCTGCATCAAGATGAACCCGATGTCGAGCTGCCATTAGCAGCACGACCCGAGGCGTAATTAGCGCTGCTTGAACCGTGCTGCTGCATGTGCCTGGCACTCATCCTACCACAGACCTCGAGTTTATCATGGATTATCATACTCTGCACAGGTAGACGAAGATGTCAGAGACTAGAGATCGAGCGCCATCTGGCGTTTCCCCCAGTATAAAAGCGCGTCGAATTGGTCCACACAGACCACAGCCAAAGCATAAGGAGATCCAATAGAGAAGAGAGAGGCGCACCGGCCCTTTCCAGGCCACCAGGCCACCTGGCCCTCTTGCCCTCGAGTTCAGCTCGGATGAACGATGTGAGGAAGCAAGAGAAGCAAAAGGGAAGAGGAGGCGGAGGTGGAAGCGGAGGAGGGAGGCTGGCGAGGATGCTGCGGGAGCACAGGGCCAGGCTCTACATCATCCGGCGTTGCGTCGTCATGCTGCTCTGCCACCATGACTGATGCTCGCTCTGCCGATCGATGTGTACCTGCGACCCTTCCCCTGCTACATCGTCTCTGCCTGCTCCTCTGTCCGGCCACCATGTATCTAGGTTAGGTGTTTGATCTTGGTTTTGTTCGTTTGTTCATAGGCTGTGCAGGCTTGGCAGATTAATTTACTCTCGATGTACATATTAGGCAGGGGGGCGTAGGCAGTTGTTTTCTGAATTCTGACGGTTACTCTGGGTTTCAAGGCTTGTTCGGTGTGGCGTGGTGCTCCTAAGTCCTGCAATGGCGAGGATTGCACATGTATCGATCTGTTCTGGGCACGTTGTCGGTATCTTGGCTGTGTTTTTGCCCTATGGGAAATGAAAGGCCAAAAAATGAAAGAAAGAAAGAAAAAGGTTCTCGAGCCCTTTGTCTTCCATCGTGTGATTCTACCGTTGAGGCACGATTGTGCTCAGATGTTCTCGCGTCCTCCCAATTTAAGATCATTTGTTTGGACGATTTTCCACAGATATGTCCATGTCAAATGCGCAGAATTTGCGGCGGCAATATCAAGATCACACCAACAAAAGTACTGTAGTACTCTGTCTTTGGTCAAAATTAAATAGTTGTGCACACGACCAAATAAACGTCCACACTTATAATAGTATTATTTGTGAAGCTACTCAGAAAACTGGAGGCATTGTTACTTGTGCATTTGGGGTAATTATTCAGTTACTTGCATTGCTTAGGTACACATGGATTTTTGGCCTTCTTTCTTTTCATCATGATGGAAATATATGTTTTTTTTGCTTAGGTACACATGGATTTTTTTTCTAGAAAATATTAACATAGCAGTTTGTAGATTTTCCAAATATGTGACATGGCAATTTAGGCATTTTTTTACAAGATAAGTTTGTTTTCGTACATGGAATTTTTACTATTAATAGATGTCTATTTATCATTCATATTTTTTATTATTAAGGGATGTAATTTTTTATTATTAAAGGATGGTATTTTTATTATTAATATATCACAATTTTCTATTATTAAGAGATGGCTTTTTTAATACTAAGAACGACATTGACGCGGATTTTTGGGACATGGTGGCACGCAATGCCGAAATCTCGATCGTCCGTGTTTGCATCTAGATTACTAATTAATATAGTGTTTGCTGCAATACAAACAGTGTTGCTCAATAATGCACTTGAATACACTTTTCTATACAGCACAGGAGTGGGGGCCTCGAAGCTTTTAACTCGTATGCAAACTAATATTTGATGGGTGCAATGATAACCCACAGACTCATATCTAATGGTCCAAACGGTCAAAAGTCGGCAGCATGTGAGAGATTTATGTTGCTTGCTTGTGCCACACACCTCTAATTTGTAGGTTCCTGCTGTTTTGTGTGTGTTGTACAAGCTGGATCATGTGATAAGCATAACCATTTGGACAAACACAAATTAATTTCCAGTGCTGATGAATATCAAAAGAACAACATGAAGAAAGATTATTGATTGTAAGTATAACATTCACTGATTGCCCAACAGGTGAGGGCGCATCACATACTGGTAGATACATGGGGAAACATGGATAAACAAAATATGAAAATTAGCTATTTGGGGCTCTGACTACTTGTTCTAGGTGGACTAGTTTAATATTTTGTAGTGCATGTTCTGACTATTTGGGGCTCTGACTACTTGTTCTAGGTGGACTAGTTTAATCTTTTGTAGTGGACATTTTTGAAAATTAAAATCTTTGATTCACGAAATTTCAAAATACTCACTGCAATTTAGGAACATTTCTTTTTGAGCTGCAATTTAGGAACATTAATCATGTGTGTGCACATGCCTGACCTGACGTGGAGACAGACCTAAGCTGATCTAGCATAGTTAAAAATTCACACTAATTCATCCAAAAAAGAAAATTAGCTATTTGGGGATCTGATTATTTGTTCTAGGTGGACTAGTTTAGTCTTATGTAGTGGACACATTTTTCAAAATTAAAATCTTGGATTTCTGAAATTTTAAAATGTTTATTGCAATTTAGGAAACATTATTTTTGAGTTGCAATGTAGGAACATTAATCATGTGTATGCACATGCCTAGCCTGACATGGATATGGACCAAAGTTAAAAGTTCACACTAATTCATCTAAAAAGGAAAAATAGCTATTTGGGGCTACGATTATTTGTTCTAGGTGCACTAACTTAATCTTAGTGGACATATTTTAAAAAATTAAAATCATGGATTCCTAAATTTTTAAAATATCTACTGCAATTTAGGGAAAAATTGAGTTGCAATTTAGGAGCATTAATCATGTTTAGGCACACGCCTGGCCTGGCATGGAGATAGACCTAAGCTGATCTAGCATAGCTAAAAGTTCATCTAAAAAAACTCACACCAATTAGCGAACTACTCAATACATATTTTCGTTACTGCTGTAGAAGGTGGTGCACTAGTAAGACAAGAGGGCACTGTGGTGCATTAATCCTAGTAAATGAGGTGGTCAGGTGTGTTGCAGTTTTGTCACTTATTGCATGGTCTACCGCAGCTTCAATGAAACATTAACACCAACCTCATTTGGTTTGTGGTGCATGTTCTTTCTGCCCACTCTGCTGGCAGGGTATCTGTGATTAGACTCCGCATAATAACCTATCGCTCTACAAGATATATGCAGTGCATAGAGCATGAAAATAAAACAACATGTGGAATATCTCCTGCCATTGGGACTGACATGTAATCAATGCGCATCTCGCTTCAATGCCTGAGCCTGCCTTGTGGTCCATCTCCTGACGACGGCAGAGGTAATACGCGAGCTATACTAATTGTATACTATGGATGTGATTCATCATACGAGCTTGATGTATTAGAGCTGCACGAATCACTAGTGAATGGTCAGTCTTGATATCGCCCGCGCGTGATGGCATGTCCACTCACGATTATTCGCGACATTTTTTACTATTAAGAGATGTCATTTTATTATTAAGTGGTGGCATTTTTATTATTAAGAGACCGAATTTTTTATTACTAAGAGTTGGTATTTTTTATTAAGAGATGACATTTTTTTATCTTGGCATTTTTCTAAATTTTTATTATCCTAATAAACCATTTTTGATCTACAGGATGGCAGTTTCAAAGTTTAGCATGGCAATTATTTTTGTAGATCACACGACCTTTTTATTTATAAACTAGAGTAATGGCAGTTTTATGAAGTAGCATGGTATTTTTCATAATTTAGATGAAGGTCAAAATCATTTTTTTACAATATGGCAATTTTTTATACTCCTTTTTTATATACATAATGGCAAAAAAAATCCATTTTTTGTGTACAAAAGAAAATAGTAATTGGGCCTGGAGGCCCACGGGCGAAGTTAAACGGGGCCTATGTGGACTCTGGAAAAAATTATCATGGCAGTTTATAGATTTTAAAAATATGTGACATGGCAATTTAGAGAATTTTCTTACAAGATAAGTTTTTTTTGTACATGGAACTTTTACAATTAAGAGATGTAATATTTATTATTTGTATTTTTTATTATTGAGGGATAGTTATTTATTATTAAGATATGAAATTTTTCTATTATTAAGAGATGGCATTTTTAATATTAAGACAACATTTTTTTACTATTAAGAGATGTCATTTTTATTATTAAGGGGTGGCATTTTTATTATTAAGAGATGTCATTTTTATTATTAAGAGATAGAATTTTTTATGTCGGCATTTTTCTAAATTTTTATTATCCAAATAAAACATTTTTATCTATTGATCTCTAGCTTTCCCTCTTCCAGTCCTCGGCATGTCAGGGCCCACATGCAAGAAAACATTTATATGCTTTCTAATTATGTAGGCCTAGAAAAGAGGTGGATCCCTATCATTATCTTCCTCTTTCTCCTTCACATACCAAATCCTCACCTACAGATACCCAATATGTGCACACAACAATCGTGGGAACGCCAACAAGGACAGGCATCCCCGGTGTATGGGCTTCAAAGGTTGATTTGGCTGGGTGGGAAGGGGGTGGGGACTATCAGCGCGAGAGAAAAACGAGGCCGAGTGGGGTTTAGAGCAATGTTCGAAGGCGGCAATTCGAGAAGAAAATGGAGAGTGGATCTATTCATAAAACAGCTCAGAGGTTTAATAAGACCATCCAGCCTTCCATTTTTCATGATATTCGACTCACACTTACCCTTTTCTCCAGGCGCCCGAAGTATATAGGCGGTCTCATTTTTCAAGTGGGCGGTGTTCTCTCAACAACCGAAGGGCGAACCAACCGGTGGTTGGATGGTTAGAGGGACTGTGATATCCCCAGCCCACCAGGGTTCAAGTCATGGTACTCGCATTTATTCCCGGATTTATTTCAGGATTTCCGGCGATGCACATTCATGGAAAGGAGACGTTCCCGTCGACGACGAGGTGCCTATGGCGACTTCGTAATTTTCAAGATGATATGCCGGCTCAGACTCTCGGAGGTGCTCATAGGGATAGGGTGTGCGTGTCTGCGTTCATAGGGTTGAGTGTATGCACGTGTATGGTCGCTTGCGTCTGTACCGTGTTAAAAAAAAACCGAAGGAGCCCGCCAACGTGGCAAAACGTGGAAACACGTAGGCGTAGAGAAGTCCACTAAAAGCGCTATGAAATTGAATATGGCGCTCCGGTCCCCTGCATATGATCTCCTGTCCCTAGGATGATGGGCTAGGATTAGATAGCACCATCACCAATCACACATATCCTAGAGCTATTCAAATCCATCATCTACTACTACTAGCTACTGTAGATAGTTAGTTGAGGTATTAGACAAAAATATCATCTCTGATGCATGCACGAGAGAACTCTGAAGCCAAACGGGAGCTGTCGCTGCGCCCAGAATTAGCTAAGCACAGTAGGTTCAGACGCGGCCCTCTTGCAATGTAGCATGTGTCGCCCGCGATTTTCCAAAGATCGTCGTACCGTCGCTGACTCCGTGAATTAACAACCGCTATGATACAAGCGCGGTGGGTTTGTGGTTTGCAGTCGTATGAAAGCGCAGCCTAATTAAGCACCGAAGAATATTTGCATGTGGGTGTCGCAGAGTACATGAGACCCCGGGTCAGATGGAGCACCGCTAGCTGGTACGTTAATCTTAATCACGATTAGGAGGTTGTGGGAGTACTTGATATCATTTTGTATCAGGGTAAGCTGCACTTTTCTTGGAGGAAAGTGCCCTTTGCTCGTGATGTGCATCCGACGTGGAGGTCTACCTAACTCCTCTTGGCGCGCTTTCCGCGCCAATGCTTGACTTGTGGGGTAAGAATGGTGACTTATTAGCCACAGGGCGAGAGAAAACCTAAAATTCCACATTTGGTGTCAGTTTGTTTTCACGGATCAATTGATCAAGCCAACAATGTAGATGCCCCTGAAAAATCAAGAAAATACTCCCTCCGTTCCTAAATATTTGTCTTTCTAGAGTTTTCAACAAATGACTATATACGAAGTAAAATGAGTGAATCTACACTCTAAAATATGTCTATATACATCCGTATGTGGCAATCCATTTGAAATCCCCCGAAGACAAATATTTAGGAACGGAGGAAGTATATCCCAAGAGGTCGATCGTCTTCTTCATCACGAAGGGGCTGATGGGACATCATCACCACTGCCCCTCCATCACCGAAGCCAGCCAATCGTTATTCATCACAGATGGAATGCAACAAATGTCACGGTCCTACCAGACTAACGGTCTTTAGAAGAAATCGTGAAGCCATTGCCGGAAGCTCTACACATCCAAGATACCGTTGCTTATTTTATTTTTCAGTTGCTATAAAAAATGATACCAACTTCCAAAAGATCTCTAAGAACTTACACAGGCACCAGAGGCCCTACAAAGGTGACAAAAAATATGCCGAAGGACCAAATTGCAAGGGGAGGCCCCCGCTGCCGGCAATCCTCAAACCCTGCAAACCCTAACCTCGTTGGCTAGAGGGCTGGCACAGGAATCTAAGTCAATGAGTTAGCGATGTCGCCACAGCCAACCTTCGAGATGAGGGGGCTCCATAAAACCTTATTTGCTAGATTGGCGCTGCCATCGGGTAAATCGAAGCCTCCACTG
>NC_041381.1:643884981-643891905 GCF_002162155.2 Triticum dicoccoides | reverse complement strand
AATCTACCTATGGAGAGTATTTAACAAAAAACTACCACAATTCGTGAAACCGTGCCTACAAACTACCACATTACAAATTTGTGCGAAAAACTATCATTTTCTCATTAATCCTTGACAAAAAACTACCATGTCTGAAAAGTGTCCGATTTGGTTCTTTTAAACGCGTTTCTGACTAGTTGGGCCCACACATAAGCGGGCTAAAAAAGCAATTGGGTCCCTATTTTTTTTAAAATCAACCCAGTCCCGTAGCAGTGGCATCGGCAGGAGGAGGAGGATGGTGGTGAAGAGCGGAGGCGGCGGTGGCGCGAGGGAGGGGGCCGCGGGCGCGGCGGCACGGCGGTGGGTGGAGGCCGGCGGCGGGAGGCTGGTGCTGGACGGCGGGCTGGCCACGGAGCTCGAAGCCCACGACGCCGACCTCAACGACCCGCTCTGGAGCGCCAAGTGCATCCTCTCCTTCCCGCACCTCATCCGCAAGGCAAAGCCGCCGCCGCCCAAGTCAATCCGCCGGCCACCGACGCGCGCCGGGGCACCGAAGCTTCCTCCATTCCATCCTTTTGCCCGGCCCGTGCAGAGATCTTGATTCCGCCGGGGCGGGTGAATGGGGGTGGTGGAGGAGGGCGCCATCAACGGCGGCGAGGAGGGCCCCGGCCTTGGCCGCGGCGGCGCCGCACGACCACTGGGTCCTGCTCTGCCCCGCCCAGGGCTCCTCGCGCCCCTCCGCCCGCTACAAGATGCACGCGCAATTCGGCCCCGGTCCTCGTCTCTGATCGACTGGCTACATGACTAGATTTCTTTTTTGGAAAAGAAACTAGGGACCCGATTGCTTTTTTAGCCCGCTTATGTGTGGGCCCAACTAGTCAGAAACGCGTTTAAAAGAGCCGAAACGGACACTTTTCAGACATGGTAGTTTTTAGTCAAGGATTAATGAAAAAATGGTAGGTTTTCGCACAAATTTATAAAGTGGTAGTTTGTAGGCATGGTTCCACGAATTGTGGTAGTTTTTTGTTAAATACTCACCTATGGAGGATGGATGGCAGTGTGGTATGCCCAACAACTCTCTTCTCTTGGGCATGGAGGGTAGAGAATGGTCTCCCCTTGGATTGTTGGAGCAAATCCTTGTTGAACTATCCACAATTGAAGAGAGCGGTTTCCCCTTGGACTGTTGGACTATCAATTGTGGAGTGTCATTTTCAGTGTCACCAAAAAGTATGATTTGCGCATTTTACTAACAAGTGACGTGGATTGTTGGAGTAAATCCTTGTTATTCTCTTCTGTTCTTTTGACGTGGTAAATAGCGAGTAGCTTCTGTAAAATTCCAAAAGTGTATGTGAAATGGTCTGGATCTTGGTGCTGATCTTATTTTTAAGTATGCTGTCAATGTATAGTTCATCAGCCAGGTCGCAAGTCCACGGACAATTAATTGCGCAAAATAGAATAATATCTGTACGCAATCCTTCTTCCTTCTACTTGGCCCTGTCGGCCACCTGAATAATATACATACGGTATACATCCTCGACACTGAAGTATATATGAGTATGTAAAACTGCATGCAGGCGTCATGGATGACTAGTTAAGCTTGCCCTCTGCAATGCAATCAGTTAGCGCTAATACATGCTTAGCACTTGCTCATGCGCCTGGCAGTGGCACATGATCACCCCGAGCATACAGAGAGCACGTACCGTCAGCTTAAATGGGCGAAGGATGAGTCAGAACGGTTTAAATGGGGTAATCTTCGACACTTGAGCACCCATTTGATAGCCAGCAGTGAAAATGATTTACCAGCCCCGTTGGCTTATCGTAATATAATGTGTAGCATTATGATATGCTAAGATGAGGGTTTGGATCGACGACTACCCCACAAATATGCAGTTTATGTGATATGTATGAAACTATAATTCTTAGTGAGTATTTACCTACCACAAAATTGTATACTAGTTCTGAGCATGTAATACTCCCAATACATTGGAATCCAATCCAACCAAACGGGCATCGGTGACATTATGAAAAGCCGAAAGTACCGGCTTAGTCTCACTTGACGTCATGCATTATAATACTACTAAATTAAAACTAAAAAAATGTCATTATGAACCTAAAGAAATACCAGTTTGGATCTTGCACTTAACATCATTGTCACCTTGACAAATTGCTTGCAAATCCTCCCAACTTGGTGGCATAATTGAGCAGGCAAACAGAACAGGGCGCAGAGCATACAGATGAGAGATCCGGCCGGGCGAAGGATCGTTCATGTCATGTGTCCCTTGACTGCCTGCCTGGCCACCAGCCGCGCTTTTCCATCCGTGTCAAGAGATAATGGAATATCTCAGCCAGCGCAGCCTCGCTTTTCCATCCGTGTCAGGAAATATCTCCACCGGCTGCCTGCGCTTTTCCATCCACCCATCGCCTTCCTTACGAGAAACCATGTCCATGCCGGCATGCATGTGAGATTATTTGAGTGAATCTCAACGGGAACAGGAGGAGGTAGTGACATTAAAGGCATATCATGATCATGGAGCTGGCTAGTTGATCCGGTGTCAAGAGGGACCCGGTGCTAGCTCTACCGGCTATACAGAGGCGATTTGTCCCCTCGGAGCGTGAGTCATCGGAGAGAGAGGGAGAGGGTGCCGCCTATACCTGGCCATACCTCGGGCCGGGCCGGGCTTCGTGCCGGGCCTAGCCAAGCCCGACGAAAAAAACCCGGGCCTGAGCCCGCCCCGAACACGTAAAAATCCATCGGGCTCCAGACCGGCCCGGCCTGACCTTTAGAGAAATGCGAAAACGACGGGCCTGGGCCTGGCCTTCGGGCTCAAAATCTAGGCCCGAGCCCGGCCCGAGGGCAGCATCGGGCCAGGGTGGGTCGGGCTTTTTCGGGTCAGGCCGGCCGGACCGGGCTTCCCATGACCAACAATGCTTTGCGCATCGTGCATGTGCATGCACCCGTGCAACGGCATGAAGCTAGCTACCTAGCTCCACATTTCCTACAAGGGGTTCTTCCTTTTTATGAGAGAAATGCATATATCTCTTTTTTTTATTAGATAAAAGACGATAGCCCAACTTTATAAATAAAGCCATCAGGCAGAGTCACAGCCAACCACGAAGCCACACAAGTTTAACAAAGCCGAAAAAGAAGTGCAGATACAAGGCATCCAACCTAAATGGCACGCAGGCCTCCAAACCAACAGCCAAAACACTAAGGAAGATCCCACCTAGAATGCCGCAGCAGGGTGGACGCCGTAGATTTCATTCTGGATAGCATATCGTCGAAAGCCTCTAGATCCCCATCCTTAATCAATAATCTCCACTGCTGCAAAAAGATAATGGCTTTAAATAAGCAGTGGACTGGGTTAGTTGGAAAAATGCATATATCTCTTTGGGTAAAATACAGTATGATGCATGCATGCACAGCACACGTATCCGGGCAGGGCCAGTGAGGCCGGAAGAAGCACCGTGCCGTTGCTAATTGTATCTTGAGACGCTGATAGACTTGTCTCAACGCGGATGAGATGTCTAGAGGGGTAAAATTCAGGTTTTAGGTTAGAATGGGCAAAACGGGTCTGAACTGCTTGCGATGAGATTTTAGTCTGGCAGTAAGCTATGCTGAAAGGCGTCGAGTGCACATGACACGTGAGATTTTCCCAAGATTGCCGTACGGTCACCGGCCCGTGAAATAAAACATCAATAGTACGACGCGCAGTAGGTTAATACCTACATATATATAGATATATACAGGGGTCGTACGAAAACTCAGCTTAAGCAGAGTAGTTAACGTTGCACATGTAGCTATCACGTGATGTGACCCCGAGCATGCGAGCACGTCAACTTGCCGCGATGCCAGGACCGGATATCATTCTTTTGTTAAGAGTAAAGGGCACTTTGATTAGAGAAAAGTGCGCTTTGATTGGACAAAAGTGCGTTTAGGCGTCCGACGTGGAGATACTAATTAGCCGGTTTTATGCGTACGATTGAACATTGGCGATTTTACAAATTAATTAAAGCACATTTAGTATTTTTAGGGAAATTAAGGTACAGTTAGTGACACAATCCAGAAGTGCAATATATTCTTTTTTACTATTTAGAGTTTTTCCATTGGACCATATAAAATTTGGCCAATTATATTGGAAGCCAATTAAACTATGAGCATCGCTGTTTCTTTCAATGTTCGATCGTGCATTGTCTGCCTCGCCTGTCTGGCTGCACACTAGCTGCTACTAAACGAAATGATTAGCCCGGGAATGAATTAAGTACCAGAATGGAACACTGTATTTCATGACATCATGTATGCATTATTATTATTATTATTATTATTATAAGCAATCTCCCAACTTGATGGCATAAACAGCCAATCTGGAGAATTAAATCCGAGACTCCTATCCTGGCCAGAGCTGCTTCATACATCTCACCTGAAGAGAGAGATTTTCTCTTCCAACAAAAACATGTCAAACCCAGAGTAGAATGAAGCAATTCAGTAGCTGGTGGAAATGGGACTAGCCTGAATGAATCCCAGAGGAAGATGCTCGTGGGATCAGCAATCCTGGACGGTGTAATTAACGAAGGAACCGATGTGATTCTTCCGGTGCCTAAAAGGACATAACCGTTGTTGAGCTGCCATGAATTACCAGCTCCACCCGAGGCGTAATTAGCGCCACTTGAGAGGGCGTTGCTGCATGTGCCTGCCACTCGTCCTGCTCCACCAACTCCCTCCCTCCTCCCTCTCACACTCGCACACACAAACTAACCTCTGGTTGATTATGGATTATCATACTCTGCACAGTTAGGCGAGGATGTGAGGAGCGACTAGAGATCCATGGAGTCTGCCTCTGTGCCATGAGGCGATCCCCCTAGTATAAACTATAAAAGCACGTCGAAGTGGTCCACACAAATCACAGCCAAAGAAGAAGCAGATCCAATAGAGAAGAGAGGCGCACCGGCCCTTTCCAGGCCACCAGGCCACCTGGCCCTCTTGCCCTCGAGTTCAGCTCGGATGAACGATGTGAGGAAGCAAGAGAAGCAAAAGGGAAGAGGGGGCGGAGGTGGAAGCGGAGGAGGGAGGCTGGCGAGGATGCTACGGGAGCACAGGGCCAGGCTCTACATCATCCGGCGCTGCGTCGTCATGCTGCTCTGCCACCATGACTGATGCTCCGTCGATATGATGTTCCTGCGATCCTGCTCCTCCTACATCGTCTCTGCCTGCTCCTCTGCTCAGCCACCATGTATCTAGGTTAGGTATTGTTGTTACGATCTTGTTTTTGTTCGTCTGTTCATAGGCTGTGCAGGCTTGGCACATTAACTCTCGGTGTACATACATAGGCAGGGGACGTAGGTAGTTGTTTTCTGACTGTTACTCTGGGTTTGGAGGTTCGTTCGGAGTGTGGCGTGGTGCTCCCAAGTCCTGCAATGGCGAGGATGCACATGTATCAATCTGTACTGGGTACGCTGTTGCATGACTTGCATCTCGGTGGCGTTTTTGCTATGTGCGAAACAAAAGGCCAAAAAAAGAAGAAACAGGTTGGCTAGCTCCTTGTCTTCCATGGTGTGATTTTTGCAGCTGAGGCATGATTGCCATCAAATGTTCTTGCGTCCTCCAAAGATCATTTGTTTGGACGATTTGACACACATATGGCCATGTCAAGTTAGCATTTTTGCGAGCTTAATTTGCGGGGGTAATATCCAAATGAAACCGCAAAAGTACTAGAGTACTCTGTCTCTTTGGTCAAAATTAAAATAGTTGTGCACACAACCAAATAAAAGTCCACACTTATCTTATATTATTTGTGAAGAACTACTTGCAGCTTTGTTTGTCCAGTACGTACTTTAGAAACTAACATCATACATAAAAATTAATGGAAATGTGTATCTTAACTTTTGTCCACCCGGTATAGAGAATGTACTAGTGCCATTTAGACAACTGGTTTAAGTATTTATTAAACCCCTTTGCTAAGAGTTCTCTAGCTTTAACTAGCTGGATGGCTGGCATACTTGCGCCGGTAAATTTACAAAACAAAGGATGTTTTTGACAAACTTTTATGTTTTACTTATTGCTTATGTGGTCAACGTCAATAATGATGTCATTGATAGAGGAACATTTGTAGCCAAAATATTGTCTTGTGAAGTAACAAGTCCTTCTATAAATTTCATTAGATTGTTAAAGAACCCTCGTGTGACAGCTGAATATCTATGGGCACATTCAGATTTGTGGTCCAATGTACAAGCCCATAGAGTTTACTATTGATCTCAAGCGTTCCATCTTCCACTCATTAGCAATTTGTGATACAATAGGCTAGTCCTGGGATCTCATCTCGAGAACCTGTAGAGTTTACAATAGTCCGAAAACTTGCAAAGCGCAATGACCTGGTCCATAAACTTGCATTGCGGGTACAAGTTGATCTAAAATCGCCTCAAAGACATGTGACACCGCGTTTCTGCAAAATGCTCTGAAATTAAAAGAAATTGCACATTTGTCCTGAATAATTCACAACGATTGTCATGTGTGGAGGTCCTTCATCATTTTAGGTAACAAGCTTGCTTCCAACATAAAATATTTGGTTACTAGTTAACGTCATGGTTTGAATCCTTTCAGTAAGAACCTTAATATCTTCTTTATTTGATTCTTTATGGGAAAAACACAGTAACCCCCCTCCTATTGTACCAAATTACCTTATACAATTTTATGTGACATATTTGAGTAACAAGTAGTATGGACTGCTGGAGTATAGCTAGTGTATAATTGTATGCACCATTTAGTGCGGGTTATGCACTTATACTAACATATACCCTAATTTTAGGCTCTCACACTAATATGGTGGATCCTTGTTATAATATTTTGTTTTCCTTTGACAGGGAAATTTACAGAAATCACACTATGTAAAGTTTGTGATGTGTAAGTGAAATGAGAATTTGATGGTGGTGTTGTTTATATTTTCCATTGTT
>NC_041381.1:643840142-643884524 GCF_002162155.2 Triticum dicoccoides | reverse complement strand
GCCTTCTATTTCTCCTAATTTTCACCAAATATTTGTTGTAATGTATCTTAGCAACAATTGACATGGACTTCAGAGTATACCATATGTTTAGGCTCTCATACTAATGCGGTGGTCCTGTTTTTTTCTCCTTTTCGCTTAAACAGAGTAAATTAATGGACATAAGGCTATGTAAAATCCACGATGCATATGTGAAATGAGATCTTGATGGTGGTTTTCTTTAGATTTTTCAAGCATTCTATATAGTTCATAACCCAGATAGCAGGACCACGAATAGTTCTTATGTGCAAGATAGAATAATATCTAGACACAAAATATTAATTACTTCCTTTTTATTCAAGTATGCAAGGAGTTCCTAGGGAGGGAGGGACCATGGTAACACATGATAAGAGTTTATGAAAGAGCATGGTGCCCCCATGTTTAGTGTTGGTAATTGATGACAATCCCTCTGGACTAATGGTTGCTTTGAGTTGTACTTGAAAAGTTGTCCATAGGCAATGCTTGAAGGCCATATGTTGGTTTCAAGGTTGAAAGAAGAAGATTATTTGTTGACCAAGGTGTTATTCATGGATTTATCCAAAGATTGGTCATGTGAGAGTCGAGGCTATTTGCAAGCATGTCTTGACGAAGAAGATTATGAACATTCATGTTTACCTTCAAGATATCATCTTAATGAAGAGAGACGATAAGATACAAGGTTGATCAAGACTAAGTGCTAATAGTGGATTCAAGTTGATCAACACACAAAGTGGAGAAGATGTACCGAATGGGATCATGTGATCTCATGGTATGGTAAGCATTGTCCATTACGCTTTGCGTATTAACCCATGTTCTTTGTGAGGTTTCTTTGTGGGGTTAGGTTTGTTTCCATGGGTTTGCAGCAAAAGGAAGGTCTCATATAACCCATGGAGGATGACGTCAAGTGGTGATCATCATCAAGGTTGCGGTGTCAAAATTCAAGAGGAGCATCACAGAGAGGTTATATGCTTGAAGCTTGCCATGCATTCTGGTGATAATGGACATGTGAAGATGTGCCTAAGAGAGGCTCACTCATAGTGGTGTATGGGGGAGAAATTTACTAGTCTTCACTGAGCCAGCGCAATCAAGAATGGTCGTCCAACTTGAGGAGTTCAAGATCGTCATCATCTAGCTCAAGTGGACTATGCGCAAAGCAAAGGTATAACCTTGATAGGTTTTCTACCTTACCGGTCTCGTGGTGTTTGTTGGGACACTAGGTTATAGGATGGATAGCCATACTATCAAAGGGGCTCTCTATTGAGTAGCTTGATCGTATCATTTGTAGAGAGCTCAAACCTTTGCATCCTTGGCATCATCTTTCTTGGTTCTTGTTTGGATTTTATCTAAGTGAGTTTTAGAGCTTGTGGTCATCATCATGACAAGGTCAAGTTCATCGAAAACTGATTTCGTATGCGTCATCTATTGTGTTTTTGATGTTGGAGTTATTTGTCGATTATTCTCTAATGGAGGTTTCATACTTCTATACCATTGGCATATTTCTCTTGCCACTTCTGAATATGTTATCCTGATTTGAAAGCTCTTGTCGTTAATTTTCCATCAAGCTTGAGTTTGTAAAATTAGAGTTCATATGCAAGAGTTATGGTAGTTTTGGTCTTACCTATTTTCTTGGTTCGGTTGTACCACTCAAGCTCGTGGTTGTACCAGCTGTCCGATTGTTCAGGAACAACTACCGCCCGAGGGGGAATTCCCTCCGGTCAAGCAGTGCTCCAGGTCTAGATGGTGCAGTTGTACCGCTGGCTCTAGCGGTTGTACCACCAGAGACATAGCCACTCTACTCGAGCACTTCCGGGCGGTTGTTCTGGATGATGTATGTACCGCCCCATGCACCGGAAAGTGTGATTCCTTTCGGGTTATTGTGCGGTAGTTAGTCGTAGTCGCCCAGTAGTTCCAGCTGGAATCTTTGCAGTGGTATAACTGGTGTTCTTAGGCAGTTGAACCACTCGGAACTTAGCGATTGCCGGAGCCCGGACACAGCAGTTGTTCCAAACCATGTACCGCTCTTTGTACCAAAAACGGGTGATTTTGTTTGGTACTAGGGCAGTACACGGATGTACTCGTCCGGTTGTCCCGGTTGAACTTTAGTCAGCTACACTGGCAGTTGTACCGGACTGGGCACCACAGTTAGCATTTCCGCCTTGAGTAGTTGTACCGGTCATGTGTAAATTTGTACCGTAATGGTTAGATATGTGGGGTCCTAGAAAAGGGGGTCTTCTTCCCCAAAGTCAACAACGGATCTTGAGCAAGTTTCCCCCACCATTGTTGACTTCTTGGAGCTTGCTTTCTCCCCATTGCTCGCATGATTCTTGCATATTTTTGAGGGAAAAGAGATAGGAGATCTAGATCTACATTTCCACCAATCCATCTCTCCTCTAAGTGAGGGCCTCTGGATCTAGATCTTGGAGTTCTTTGTGTTCTCTTCTTTGGTCTTCCTCTCATATTCCTCCATAGCATTAGTTGTTGTGGTGGGATTTGGGAGAGAACACTTGAGCACTCTGTGTGCTCTTGCCACTACATTTAGTGCATCGGTTTGAGTTCTCCATGATGATATGTAGAAGTGAAAAACTGAGTAACTTATTACTCCTGGGTATTTGGGCATGCTAGAGCTTGTGCCTCTTGTGTGTTTGGGCTCCCTAGATGGTTGGTGGTGTCGAGGAGCTCAATCATTGTGGTGTAAAACTCCGGGCAAGCTTTGGGGTCTCCAACTAAGTTGTGGAGATTGCCCCGATCAATTTTTATGGGTTCGGGGACCGCCCCCAAGGGTCTCCATTTGTACGGGTTCGGTGACCACCCTCAAGGGTCCCTTAGTGAAGACATGGCACCTTGTATTTTGCGAGGGCGTGAGGAGAATATGATCTCCCTAGTGGCATTTTGGGGAGCACTGTGCCTCCAGACCGCTAACAGAGAATATCATCCAAAAGGGTGTGAACTTTAGGGTACATCGTCATCCCCGCGTGCCTCGGCTATCTCTTACCCAAGCCCTTTACTTGCACTTACTTTGTGATAGCCTTTGCGTTTGAAGTTATATATCTTGATATCACTTAGTTGTTTATCTTGCTTAGCATAAGTTGTTGGTGCACATAGTTGAGCCTAATATATTTAGGTTTTGTGCTTGACAAATTAAACGCTGGTTTTATTCCGCATTCGTTCAAGTCTAAACCATAATTGTTTTTAAACCGCCTATTCACCCCCCTCTAGGCGGCATCCACGTCCTTTCAGAACTGTTCATATTCGACTAGTGATCAACCAACAAAACCATGCATATCCGGCCAGTGATCAACAAAACTATGCATATCCGGCTAGTGATCAATAAAACTATGCATATTCGACCAATGATCAACAAAATTATGCATATCTGGCGCCAAAACAGTTCATATCCGGCCAATGATCAAAAAAGCATATACACTACAAATGATCAACACAACTATGCATATCCGACAAGTGATGTACAACAACTTACTCGCTCGGTGATTTTGGCACCACTAGGGCACCGTGCGATGAGATGCGCCAAGTGGCCGGAATACTTCAACGGGGTCTATTGGATGGTGTACCATCGATGGTTGAGGGGCTTTGGTTCACAGTTGCGGATGACCACATCGGAGTAGGGCGTGAAATGCTTGTGTTCATGGAACCATATGTGAATGTTGGCCCAAAAATTTAAGCCCTTTTACTCCATGACATGGATCGGATCGAGGCTAGTGGTCAACCATGCATCGTACAACAACTCATCCTCCCGCACTTTGAAGCTTTCTCCTCTACCATTCTTCTTCGGATAGCCACCAAAACCATTCGGATCATCATCTTCGCTGTCCTCATCCTCCTCCACCTCCTCCTCCTCCGCCTATCCGGTGGCCCGATTCTCTTGTTGTTGTGTGCCCATGCCGGTCTACTGCCTGCCAACCTGGGATTAGCCCTACTGTGCGTGTGGGTGTAGTTGCGAGACAGTGTGGGATCCGAGTCTTTCACTTGCCCGTCCTGATAGCCTCCTCCTCTGCTGCCTTTGTGGATGATGCCCAACATCTCCGCGTCTGCGTTGTTGTGTGTCTTCCCACCGGCTTTAGGCATAGTAGCGACCAACATGCTGTTGGGGAACGTAGTAATTTCAAAAATTTCCGACGCACACGCAAGATCATGGTGATGTATAGCAACGAGAGGGGGAGTGTATCTTCATACCCTTGAAGATCGCAAAGCGGAAGCGTTTATCAACGCGGTTGATGCAGTCATACGTCTTCACGATCCAACCGATCCAAGTACCGAACGCACGGCACCTCTGAGTTCTGCACACGTTCAGCTCGATGACGTCCTCGCCTTCTCGATCCATCAAGACGGGCGAAGTAGTAGATGAGTTCCGGCAGCACGAAGGCGTGGTGACGGTGTTGGTGAAGAACAATCTCCGCAGGGCTTCGCCTAAGCACTACGGAAACTATGTCGGAGGATAAACTAGAGGGGACGGGGTTGCCGGCACACGGCTTGGTGTTTCTTGATGTGTCTTTGGTGCTAGCCCTGCCCCTCTATTTATATGTTGAGCCTTGGGGTCGAAACTTGGAGTAAAAGCCTCCACAAAGTCGGTTTCACCCGAAAGGCAAGAGTCCTTCTTGGACTCCAGGGCCAGACGCCAGGGTTCCCGGCGTCTGGACCCAGACGCCAGGGACCCTGGCGTCTGGCCCCTGGACTCCGCAAAACTTCCTTTTGCGCTTTCCAAAAACCTTGTGGGCTTTCCCCTTTGGCCCAAATAACGTGTTCTAGTACCCAAACATTTCGGGAAACATCCGGAACCCCTTCCGGTGAATTCCGGAACTCTTCCAGAGATCAAACACTATTATCCCATATATCAAACTTTATCTCCGAACCATTCCGGAGTTCCTCGTCATGTCCATGATCTCATCCGTGACTCCGAACAACATTCGGTTACCAACATACATAACTCATATAATACTATATCGTCAACGAAACGTTAAGCGTGCGGACCCTACGGGTTCGAGAACTATGTAGACATGACCTAGAACTTGTTTCCGGTCAATAACCAATAGTGGGACCTGGATGTTCATATTAGTTCCTACATATTCTACGAAGATCTTTATCGGTCAAACCGCATAACAACATACGTTGTTCCCTTTGTCATCGGTATGTTACTTGCCGAGATTCGATCGTCGGTATCCAATACCTAGTTCAATCTCGTTACCGGCAAGTCTCTTTACTCGTTCCGTAATACATCATTCCGTAACTAACTCATTAGTTACAATGCTTGCAAGGCTTAAGTGATGTGTATTACCGAGAGGGCCCAGAGATACCTCTCCGACAATCGGAGTGACAAAACCTAATCTCGAAATACGTCAACCCAACATGTACCTTCGGAGACACCTGTAGAGCACCTTTATAATCACCCAGTTACGTTGTGAAGTTTGGTAGCCCACAAAGTGTTCCTCCGGTAAACGGGAGTTGCATAATCTCATAGTTGTAGGAACTTTGTATAAGTCATGAAGAAAGCAATAGCAACATACTAAACGATCAAGTGCTAGGCTAACGGAATGGGTCAAGTCAATTACATCATTCTTCTAATGATGTGATCTCGTTAATCAAATGACAACTCATGTCTATGGCTAGGAAACTTAACCATCTTTGATTCAACGAGCTAGTCAAGTAGAGGCATACTAGTGACACTATGTTTGTCTATGTATTCACACATGTATTATGAATCGGTTAATACAATTCTAGCATGAATAATAAACATTTATCATGATATAAGGAAATAAATAATAACTTTATTATTGCCTCTAGGGCATATTTCCTTCAGTCTCCCACTTGCACTAGAGTCAATAATCTAGTTCACATCGCCATGTGATTCAACACTAATAGTTCACATCACCATGTGATTAACACCCATAGTTCACATCGTCATGTGACCTACACCCAAAAGGTTTACTAGAGTCAGTAATCTAGTTCACATCGCTTATGTGATTAACACCCAAAGAGTACTAAGGTGTGATCATGTTTTGCTTGTGAGATAATTTTAGTCAATGGGTCTATCACATACAGATCTGTAAGTATTTTGCGAATTCTATGTCTACAATGCTCTGCACAGAGCTACTCTAGCTAATTGCTCCTATTTTCAATATGTATCTAGATCGAGACTTAGAGTCATCCAGATCTGTGTCAAAACTTGCATCGACGTAACTTTTTACGACGAACCTTTTGTCACCTCCATAATCGAGAAATATTTCCTTATTCCACTAAGGATAATTTTGAATGCTGTCCAGTGATCTACTCTTAGATCACTATTGTACTCCCTTGCTTAACACAGTGTAGGGTATACAATAGATCTGGTACACAGCATGGCATACTTTATAGAACCTATGGCTGAGGCATAGGGAATGACTTTCATTCTCTTTCTATCTTCTGCCGTGGTCGAGTTTTGAGTCTTACTCAATTTCACACCTTGTAACACAGGCAAGAACTCTTTCTTTGACTGTTCCATTTTGAGCTACTTCAAAATCTTGTCAAGGTATGTACTTATTGAAAAACTTATCAAGCGTCTTGATCTATCTCTATAGATCTTGATGCTCAATATGTAAGCAGCTTCTCCGAGGTCTTTCTTTGAAAAAACTCCTTTCAAACACTCCTTTATGCTCTGCAGAATAATTCTATATTATTTCCGATCAACAATATGTCATTCACATATACTTATCAGAAATGCTGTAGTGCTCCCACTCACTTTCTTGTAAATACAGGCTTCACCGCAAGTCTGTATAAAACTATATGCTTTGATCAACTCATCAGAGCATATATTCCAACTCCAAGATGCTTGCACCAGTCCATAGATGGATCGCTGGAGCTTGTACATTTTGTTAACACCTTTAGGATTGACAAAACCTTCTGGCTGCATCATATACTACTCTTTTTCAATAAATCCATTAAGGATTGCAGTTTTGTTATCCATTTGCCAGATTTCATAAAATGCGGCAATTGCTAACATGATTCGAACAGACTTTAGGCATCGATACGAGTGAGAAAATCTCATCGTAGTCAACACCTTGAACTTTGTCAAAAACCTTTTTCGACAAGTCTAGCTTTGTAGATAGTAACACTACTATCAGCTCCTGTCTTCCTCTTAAAAATCCATTTAATCTCAATGGCTTGCCGATCATCGGGCAAGTCAACCAAAGTCCATATTTTGTTCTCATACATGGATCCCATCTCAGATTTCATGGCCTCAAGCCATTTTGCGGAATCTGGGCTCACCATCGCTTCTTCATAGTTCGTAGGTTCATCATGATCTAGTAGCATGACTTCCAGAACAGGATTGCCGTACCACTCTGGTGCGGATCTTACTCTGGTTTACCTACGAGATTCGGTAGTAACTTGATCTGAAGTTACATGATCATCATCATTAGCTTCCTCACTAATTGGTGTAGTAGTCACAAGAACAGATTTCTGTGATGAACTACTTACCAATAAGGGAGAAGGTACAATTACCTTATCAAGTTCTACTTTCCTCCCACTCACTTCTTTCGAGAGAAACTCCTTCTCTAGAAAGGATCCATTCTTAGCAACGAATGTCTTGCCTTCGGATCTTTGATAGAAGGTGTACCCAATAGTTACCTTTGGGTATTCTATGAAGACGCACTTATCCGATTTGGGTTCGAGCTTATCAGGTTGAAACTTTTTCACATAAGCATCGCAGCCCCAAACTTTAAGAAACGACAACTTTGGTTTCTTGCCAAACCATAGTTCATACGGCGTCGTCTCAACGGATTTCGATGGTGCCCTATTTAAAGTGAATGCAACTGTCTCTAATGCATAATCCCAAAACGATAGTGGTAAACCGATAAGAGATATCATAGATTGCACTATATCCAATAAAGTACGGTTATGACGTTCGGACACACCATTCAGCTGTGGTGTTCCAGGTGGCATGACTTTGTGAAACTATTCCACATTGTTTTAATTGAAGACCAAACTCGTAACTCAAATATTCTCCTCCACGATCAGATCGTAGAAACTTTATTTTCTTGTTACGATGATTCTCCACTTCACTCTGAAATTCTTTGAACTTTTCAAATGTTTCAGACTTGTGTTTCATTAAGAAGATATACTCATATCTGCTCAAATCATCTTGTGAAGGTCAGAAAATAATGATACCCGCCACGAGCATCAATACTCATTGGACCGCATACATCAGTATGTATTATTTCCAATAAGTCACTAGCTCGTTCCATTGTTCCGGAGAATGGAGTTTTAGTCATCTTGTCCAAAAGGCACAGTTCGCAAGCATCAAATGATTCATAACCAAATAATTCCGAAAATCCATCTTTATGGAGTTTCTTCATGCGCTTTACACCGATATGACCTGACGGTGTCCTGGACTAGGGGGTACTCACCACGTCGTCCCCCAATCGGTTAGATTGGGCCGATGACCCCCAGGGCCGTATACTCATGGGCCAGTCCGGACAGTTGCCGCATACAAGGAAGATTCCGCAAGACTTGGCGATCAAGACAAAGACTCCTCCCCCACCGGCGTATTCGGCTAGGACTCTTGTTATCCTAGGCCTCTGGTGCATTATATAAACCGAGGCCAGGCTAGTCGATAGATAGACGACAACAATCATACCATAGGCTAGCTTCTAGGGTTTAGCCTCCTTGATCTCGTGGTAGATCTACTCTTGTAACCCACATCATCAATATTAATCAAGCAGGACGTAGGGTTTTACCTCCATCAAGAGGGCCCGAACCTGGGTAAACATCGTGTCCCTTGTCTCCTGTTACCATTGATCCTAAGACGCACAGTTCGGGACCCCCTACCCGAGATCCGCCGGTTTTGACACCGACATTGGTGCTTTCATTGAGAGTTCTGCTGTGTGATCGGCGAAAGGATCAATGGCTCGACTGCAGGTTAACTGCGACGTCGACTTCTTCGTCACCGGCTCGACTGGTCACCTAGGCTTGACCGAGGACTACGCCCTACCTCCGATCGTCATGTTCGGATGAAGGTCTTCATCAACACCTACTCCGATCTCTATCAAGATCATGGAGGAGTCATCCATGGAGCTCGGGGGCTCAACGTCAACATTGCCCTCAGGCGACCGTGCTGTTTTCCTGGACAACAAACTTGTATCCACCGCCACCGCCTCCTCGAGTGTCGCCTAAACGATTACTTCGGTGGAATTATGCGGAATTAAGTCTACAACAACCCTGCAAAGATTTCGTCGAGTTCCGATGGAGGAATCTCCGGCAATCTCCGATATACCGGAGCCCTGTTGAATCTGGACGAGAATCCGGACAAGTTTAGGGCGTGGTATCCAGCGACTAGCTCGGATGTCCTTTGGAGGATCCAACCATTGATTTGCTGCGGAATTCCCTTATCTACCACCTGCCAAAAATTCAGCTCGATCCGACCGTCCAAACTCCGGGAAACTTCCGATTAGTGCATCACTTTTTGGATCTGTTTTTTGCGCGAAAACGAATCCGATCCGAGTTCGTATTTTTTATGAACGGGATTTCGGACATCCTTTTTGAAGGAAGTTTTGTGCGGGGTATTGTGTTTTGTTCCCGAACACATCCCACTAACTTTAAGATCTTTTGAACATGATCTTCAACATCATGCTGGTAGTCCGGCAATATTGCTCCACGACGGCCAACCTTCGTTAGACACGTCGCCGCTTTGTCGAGCCGAGCTCAATCTCTTCGGATCATCATCTCGGCCAGCCGAACAATAGTCCGGCATCGCGAAGGATAAATCATCACCAACATCGCCGCCCTACGGATTGCACAGAGCGAGCATACCGGCATCGCCGCACGGTCGCTTCATCAAGCCGGCATCGACCACGTCACGACCTGCATCGGTAGGGCCGCACTATTGCTTCTTCAAGCTGTTGTCCATCACGCCGACCTACTTCGACATCTCGGCTGGACCAGGGGCTTCGCCATCTCTTCACCAACCTCCTCCGGACACTTCGGCGTCACTAGCCGACCAGGCGATGGGTGCGCGGATCGAGTCCCAATTTTGGGAATCACCTTCCTTCGGATTGCTACAACAAATAAACCAGGTGCTATTAATCCTAGTATTTCTTTTTGCTTGTTTGGGTTAATTTTTCCCAAGGAATTATTACTCTGGTTTGTCCATCATATGCACACAGGTCTATCAAATGGTGGCCGCATTATCGACGGTCGCATGATGGTTCGGTCAGTTCCCGTACATAGTCCGGCGAACGTCGCATCTAGAACTCGGACCGACCTGTGAATCCAGGCTTTGCCATGCCTTTATTGCATTACGCCGACGACCTGCATCGACATCGACTTCGGCGCCAGGCCATATTTCTTTTATTACTCACTTTGCATAAATTATTTATTATGCAACAATTTATTATTATTATTATTATTATTATTATTATTATTATTATTATTATCTCTGGTTTGCACTATTTTTTGTGCACAGGAAAATGATCCAGCCGGACTATATCCTTTGACGTCACCTCGGCTGGACGGGGGGTTCGTCAACACTTCATTACTCCATGCTAGGGACTTCGGCATCACTCTGCCGTCCTGCATTGACCGTGCTATGTCACCACTTCACAGTGCCGAGCTCTTTGCTCCGCCACCTCGGGACCGGCTTGGGGGATAGAACCTTGTCCTGCATCAAGCTCGGACCGCATCATCAATACCGAACACATTAACCAGCTAAGTTTCCTTCATGCTCAAAGTTTTAAATTTCTAACTTGTGTTCGGTTCGACCAAGCATTATACTTTTTTGGAAAAAGTTGCTTGTAAAAATTTTCCTTGTCGAAACTCTGTTCGCACACACTTGACGCGCTACCAGCACTCATTATACCTGGGGGCTTCTTTAACAGAAGCTTATTAATACGGGCTTTATGCCCAACACATGTGTCACACTTCCGCATGCACCTTTTATTCACCATTATATGCATCGATATGATTTAAGTTTTGGCCAAGCTGGGTTGCCTGGCTCCTGTGCTTACCCCTACGTTCCCGATTGTTCGGCTAGGTGGTAAAGGGAGCACCTCTGCGATTGTTACTGCCGGGTCAGCCGGATGTGTACCTCAGACTGGGTGAAGCCGAAAGCTAGCGTTCTTAAGGGAATACTCGGTCGGTGAACTAAAAGATGATTTCTTACCTATTTATTTACCTGCCCGCAGATGTTTTCTGCTCTTTTCGTAGTCCGGACATGCACTTTAGGGCATGCCTCCCAGGGAAAGGAACCCCTAACGGAACTATTCTCCCTGGAAGATGTTTCTTACTAACCATGTAATATAACATAACTAGTTGGGCACTTGTCTGATAAAGCACTAATGACCCCTACGCCTGGTCTCCACGCATGCCCCGGTTTTTATAACCGCGAGGGTATTCGGACACACTCCGGACTATTGGGTCCAGAGGTTGAAGCGAAAAGGTCCGCTATGACAAATGATCTACAATCCGGCTAGAAGGCATTCTACATGTCACCTTACATTTTATAGTCAACTTTTACCCAAGTCGCTTGGGGGCTCTTATGTTTATTTGAGCCGTTTCATACTAAGTGTTTTTCTTCTTAGTCGTTGCAAAGTTAAAGCACGGCAGAAGCACTTTTTTTTTCTAAAGTCCAATTTTCGGATTGGCACCGAACACTTGATCTTGTTCGGACGTCATGTTTTTACTGACGTTTTTTGGTTTTCCAAGCTTTTTGCACTTTTAACTATTTGTGTGTTTTCAGCACAAGTCTCGCAGTGCAACGCCGGACACCTTTTGAGATTCAGCAAAAACATTCTCGGATATTGCTATATATGCATCAGTTTCGAATTGTGTCTTCGGTCAATAGTTGGGTTTCCCGGCTCCCGCGCTTGCCTCCTACGTTCCGCTTTGTTCGGCTAGGTGTGTAAAGGGAGAACCACTGCGATTGTGCTTCCAGCTCGCAGGGTCAAGCACCTCAGTGGAGAAAGCCGAAAACTGACTGTCACAATAGGTGTAAACTGGTCAGCGATCCGATGACTATATTAAATGACGGGCCATTCACTGGCCGAAGTGTTTCCGGCTTGACCTCGACTGTCGCCGAACACTATCGGGGGCTATTAACTGGCCTCCCAAACTAAATCCTCGATATTTTGCTCTTACATTGGAGCAGAGGTTTCATGATCATGCTTAGCATGACAACCCGCGTACCTTAGAAAGGAACCGATAGCGGGACTATTTTCTCTGGAAGACATTTCTTCTGTTAACCAGTAATATAACATGTCTCTCCGCGTACCTTTGTTTATAAAACCGTATGGCCAGATTGCCTTGTTTGTTGTAAATCTTTGCCCTCATAAAGGCTTTATAAAGAAGGACAAACACTCCTCGGCTATTGGCCGAGGAGGTGGAAGCCGATGGTCGGTCAACAAAGTTTTGTACAATGCAGATCCGAGCATTAATGACGTAAAGTACTTGGATACATAGAGTCATTACACATAATTTGTGATTTTACTATGGATATCGATCCTTAATTCGGCCTCCCGTGCCCGCATTAAGGCTCGGGGGCTACTGGGCTTCGGGCTTATTATTTACAAATATTAAAGGGGCATATCGATCCCCTGATCTGGTGTTGCCACCCGACCAGTGTCTCGGGGGCTACTGCATTGCTTGTTCTATGCAGAAAATCTTAAGTGCAATACAGTTTCCGAGGAGATTTTGATCCTCAGGTTGGTCGGCCGCACCCAACCTGAGTCTCGAGGACTGAGCACGCCGATTTTTGTGTCCCGAAGTATTCTGCCGAGCTAGGACTTGATCCTCAGACCGATTTTGCAAATCAACCTGAGTCTCAGCTGCTACGGGGATCAGCGGTCTTATGTCATCCTTCAGGTGCATCTCGGGTTTTAGACCGATACATACCTTGAGGGCTACTGGCTATATATCTCGTCAGAGAATAAATTGCATCAATAAAAAACATCGACCAAAAATCAGCCCATGACCGAGGTACTTAAACCACCTCGGAAGCAGTTCGACATATAGCTCGGATGCAAGTGGCTGGCTCCTTAGAGGGCATTTCCGGCATTAAGCTCGGTTAAACTCCTTCAAACTTCTTTGAACCAAGGTGATTTATGACACCTCGGATAAAGTCCGGCGTTGGAGCTCGGATACAGTCCGGCGTTGGAGCTCGGATACATAGTCCGGCGTTAGAGCTGGGAAGCAGTCCGGCATTGGTGCTCGACTGCAAAAGATACCTCGAATGCAGTCCGGCGTTGGAGCTCGGACGCAAGAGGACGTTGCCACCCGGGAACAACTTCAAACCCGAGGCGTGGCATAAAAATAAGGCATTGATAAAGGCCGTAAACTTAAAGGGGCTCCTCGGATACCCGACGTGTAAACTCGTCGAATGCATTTCGGCGACCCTCAAGATAGAAGATGACAAGATTTGTTGAACCAGTTTTCAAGACCAACGACCGAAGATGAAGAACAGTTCGGAAGAATCGAGGAGCGTCCCTAACTTGAAGACCGGTTCAGGGGGCTACTGACGGTGTCCTGGACTAGGGGGTACTCACCACGTCGTCCCCCAATCGGTTAGATTGGGCCGAGGACCCCCAGGGCCGTATACTCATGGGCCAGTCTGGACAGTTGCCGCATACAAGGAAGATTCCGCAAGACTTGGCGATCAAGACAAGGACTCCTCCCCCACCGGCGTATTCGGCTAGGACTCTTGTTATCCTAGGCCTCTGGTGCATTATATAAACCGAGGCCAGGCTAGTCGATAGATAGACAACAACAATCATACCATAGGCTAGCTTCTAGGGTTTAGCCTCCTTGATCTCGTGGTAGATCTACTCTTGTAACCCACATCATCAATATTAATCAAGCAGGACATAGGGTTTTACCTCCATCAAGAGGGCCCGAACCTAGGTAAACATCGTGTCCCTTGTCTCCTGTTACCATTGATCCTAAGACGCACAGTTCGGGACCCCCTACCCGAGATCCACCGGTTTTGACACCGACATGACCCAAACGGCAGTGCCACAAATAAGTTGCACTATCATTATTAACTTTGCATATTTTGGCATCAATATTATGAATATGTGTATCACTATGATCGAGATCCAATGAAAATAGTTTGTTGGATCTCGATCGTAGTGATACACATATTCATAATATTGATGCCAAAAGATGCAAAGTTATTAATGATAGTGCAACTTATTTGTGGCACTGCCGTTTGGGTCATATCGGTGTAAAGCGCATGAAGAAACTCCATAAAGATGGATTTTCGGAATTATTTGGTTATGAATCATTTGATGCTTGCGAACCGTGCCTTTTGGACAAGATGACTAAAACTCCATTCTCCGGAACAATGGAACGAGCTAGTGACTTATTGGAAATAATACATACTGATGTATGCGGTCCAATGAGTATTGATGCTCGTGGCGGGTATCATTATTTTCTGACCTCCACAAGATGATTTGAGCAGATATGAGTATATCTTCTTAATGAAACACAAGTCTGAAACATTTGAAAAGTTCAAAGAATTTCAGAGTGAAGTGGAGAATCATCGTAACAAGAAATAAAGTTTCTACGATCTGATCATGGAGGAGAATATTTGAGTTACGAGTTTGGTCTTTCAATTAAAACAATGTGGAATAGTTTCACAAAGTCATGCCACCTGGAACACCACAGCTTAATGGTGTGTCCGAACGTCATAACCGTACTTTATTGGATATAGTGCAATCTATGATATCTCTTATCGGTTTACCACTATCGTTTTGGGATTATGCATTAGAGACAGTTGCATTCACTTTAAATAGGGCACCATCGAAATCCGTTGAGACGATGCCTTATGAACTGTGGTTTGACAAGAAACCAAAGTTGTCGTTTCTTAAAGTTTGGGGCTGCGATGCTTATGTGAAAAAGTTTTCACCTGATAAGCTCAAACCCAAATCGGAGAAGTGCGTCTTCATAGAATACCCAAAGGTAACTATTGGGTACACCTTCTATCACAGATCCGAAAGCAAGATTCGTTGCTAAGATGGATCCTTTCTAGAGAAGGAGTTTCTCTCGAAAGAAGTGAGTGGGAGGAAAGTAGAACTTGATAAGGTAATTGTACCTTCTCCCAAATTGGAAAGTACTTCATCACAGAAATCAGTTCCAGTGATGCCTACACCGATTAGTGAGGAAGTTAATGATGATGATCATGAAGCTTCAGATCAAGTTACTATCGAACCTCGTAGGTCTTCCATGATAAGATCCGCACCAAAGTGGTACGGTAATCCCGTTCTAGAAGTCATGTTACTAGACCATGATGAACCTACGAACTATGAGGAAGTGATGATGAGCCCAGATTCCGCGAAATGGCTTGAGGCCATGAAATCTGAGATAGGATCCATGTATGAGAACAAAGTATGGACTTTGATTGACTTGCTCGATGATCAGCAAGCCATGTTAAATAAATGGATCTTCAAGAGGAAGACGGGCACTGATAGTAGTGTTACTATCTACAAAGCTCGACTTGTCACAAAAAGGTTTTCGACAAGTTCAAGGTGTTGACTACAATGAGATGTTCTCAACTGTAGCGATGCTTAAGTCTGTCCGAATCATGTTAGAAATTGTCACATGTTATGAAATCTGGCAAATGATGTCAAAACTACATTCTTTAATGGATTTATTAAAGAAGAGTTGTATATGATGCAACCAGAAGGTTTTGTTAATCCTAAAGGTACTAACAAAATGTGCAAGCTCCAACGATCCATCAATGGACTGGTGCAAGCATCTCGGAGTTGGAATATACGCTTTGATGAGTTGATCAAAGCATATGGTTTTATACAGACTTTTGGAAAGGCCTGTATTTACAAGAAATTGAGTGGGAGCTCTGTAGCATTTCTGATATTATATGTGCAAGACATATTGTTGATTGGAAATGATATAGAATTTCTGGATAGCATAAAAGGATACTTGAATAAAAGGTTTTTCAATGAAAGACCTCGGTGAAGCTGCTTACATATTGAGCATCAAGATCTATTGAGATAGATCAAGACGCTTGATAAGTTTTTTCAATAAGTACATACCTTGTCAAGATTTTGAAATAGTTCAAAATGGAACAGTCAAAAGAAAGAGTTCTTGCCTGTGTTGCAAAGGTGTGAAATTGAGTAAGACTCAAGACCCGACCACGACAGAAAATAGAAAGAGAATGAAAGTCATTCCCTATGCATCAGTCATAGGTTCTATAAAATTATGCCATGCTATGGACCAGACCTATTGTATACTCTGCCCTGGTTTGGCAAGGGAGTACAATAGTGATCTAGGAGTAGATCACTGGACATTGGTCAAAATTATCCTTAGTAGAATAAGGATATGTTTCTCGATTATGGAGGTGATGAAAGAATTCGTCGTAAAGAGTTACATCGATGCAAGCTTTTACACCGATCCAGATGACTCTAAGTCTCAATCTGGATACATATTGAAAGTGGGAGCAATTAGCTAGAGTAGCTCCATGCAAAGCATTGTAGACATAGAATATTTGCAAAATACATACGACTCTGTAATATGACAGACCCGTTGACTAAAATTCTCTCACGAGCAAAACATGATCATACCTTAGTACTCTTTGGGTGTTAATCACATAGCGATGTGAACTAGATTATTGACTCTAGTAAACCCTTTGGGTTTGATCACATGACGATGTGAACTATGGGTATTAATCACATACAGATGTGAATATTGGTGTTAAATCACATGATGATGTGAACTAGATTATTGACTCTAGTGCAAGTGGGAGACTGAAGGAAATATGCCCTAGAGGCAATAATAAAGTTATTATTTATTTCCTTATATCATGATAAATGTTTATTATTCATGCTAGAATTGTATTGACCGGAAACATAATACATGTGTGAATACATAGACAAACATAGTGTCACTAGTATGCCTCTACTTGACTAGCTCGTTTATCAAAGATGGTTATGTTTCCTAAACCATGGACAAAAGAGTTGTCATTTGATTAACGGGATCACATCATTAGGAGAATGATGTGATTGACTTGACCCATTCTGTTAGCCTAGCACTTGATCGTTTAGTATATTGCTATTGCTTTCTTCATGACTTATACATGTTCCTGTAACTATGAGATTATGCAACTCCCGTTTACCGGAGGAACACTTTGGGTACTACCAAACGTCACAACGTAAGTGGGTGATTATAAAGGAGTACTACAGGTGTCCCCGAAGGTACATGTTGAGTTGGCGTATTTCGAGATTAGGTTTTGTCACTCCGATTGTCAGAGAGGTATCTCTGGGCCCTCTCGGTAATGCACATCACTATAAGCCTTGCAAGCAATGTGACCAATGAGTTGGTTACGGGATGATGCATTACGTAACGAGTAAAGAGACTTGCCGGTAACGAGATTGAACTAGGTATTGGATGCCGACGATCAAATCTCGGGCAAGTAACATACCGCTGACAAAGGGAACAACATATGTTGTTATGCGGTTTGATCGATAAAAGATCTTCATAGAATATGTAGGAACCAATATGGGCATCCAGGTTCTGCTATTGGTTATTGACCGAGAATAGTTCTAGGTCATGTCTACATTGTTCTCGAACCCGTAGGGTCCGCACGCTTAAGGTTTCGATGACAGTTATATTATGAGTTTATGAGTTTTGATGTACCGAAGGAGTTCGGAGTCCCGGATGAGATCGGGTACATGACGAGGAGTCTCGAAATGGTCGAGACGTAAAGATCGATATATTGAACGACTATATTCGGAGTTCGGAAAGGTTCCGATTGATTCGGGTATTTATCGGAGTACCGGAGAGTTACGGGAATTCGCCGGGGAGTATATGGGCCTTATTGGGCCATACGGGAATAGAGGAGAGAGGCCGAAAGGAAGGAGGCGCGCAGCCCCCCTCTGGTCCGAATTGGACAAGGGGTGCGGCCCCCCTTTCCTTCCTCCTCTCCCCCTCTTTCCCCCTTCTCCTACTCCGACAAGCAAGGAGGGAGTCCTACTCCCGGTGGGAGTAGGACTCCCCTTGGCGCACCCCTACTAGGCCGGCCTCCCCCTCCCCCTTGCTCCTTTATATACGGGGGCAGGGGGGCACCTCTAGGCATAACAACAATTGATCCCTTGGATCTCTTAGCCGTGTGCGGTGCCCCCCTCCACCATAATCCACCTCGATAATATCGTAGCGGTGCTTAGGCGAAGCCCTGCGTCGTTAGTACATCAAGATCGTCACCACGCCGTCGTGCTGACAGAGCTCTCCCTCGACACTCGGCTGGATCGGAGTTCGAGGGACGTCATCGAGCTGAACGTGTGCTAGAACTCGGAGGTGCCGTAGTTTCGGTGCTTGATCGGTCGGGCCGTGAAGACGTACGACTACATCAACCGCGTTGTTCTAACGCTTCCGCTTACGGTCTACGAGGGTACGTGGACACACTCTCCCCTCTCGTTGCTATGCCATCACCATGATCTTGCGTGTGCGTAGGAATTTTTTTGAAATTACTACGTTCCCCAAAAAAAACCTAATCTCGAAATACGTCAACCCAACATGTACCTTCGGAGACACCTGTAGAGCACCTTTATAATCACCCAATTACGTTGTGACGTTTGGTAGCCCACAAAGTGTTCCTCCGGTAAACGGGAGTTGCATAATCTCATAGTTGTAGGAACTTTGTATAAGTCATGAAGAAAGCAATAGCAACATACTAAACGATCAAGTGCTAGGCTAACGGAATGGGTCAAGTCAATTACATCATTCTTCTAATGATGTGATCTCGTTAATCAAATGACAACTCATGTCTATGGCTAGGAAACTTAACCATCTTTGATTCAATGAGCTAGTCAAGTAGAGGCATACTAGTGACACTATGTTTGTCTATGTATTCACACATGTATTATGTTTCCGGTTAATACAATTCTAGCATGAATAATAAACATTTATCATGATATAAGGAAATAAATAATAACTTTATTATTGCCTCTAGGGCATATTTCCTTCACATGCTGGCACCAATGTGCTTCCCGCCCGCCGTCTGTGCCTGGACGAGCTGTTGCTAAACAGACTCTGAGAAGTGCAGCATCGCCGCGTTGACATTGACGATGTAAGGAACACGCCAAGCTGCTTGGGGGCGTAGTAGTACGGAGCCTTGTAAAGCTCCGGCCATGGCGACCTCTGGATGGTGGGCGACACCATCTGCGCCATCTCCACCACGTCCACGACCAGCACGCCCACTGTTGGGGAACGTTGCAGAAAATAAAAAATTTCCTACGGTTTCACCAAGATCAATCTATGAGTTCATCTAGCAACGAGAGAGAGGAGTGCATCTACATACCCTTGTAGATCGAGCGGAAGCGTTCAAGGGAACGGGGTTGAGGGAGTCGTACTCGTCGTGATCCAAATCACCGGAGATCCTAGCGCCGAACGGACGGCACCTCCGCGTTCAACACACGTACGGTCAGCGTGACGTCTCCTCCTTCTTGATCCAGCAAGGGGGAAGGAGAGGTTGATGAATATCCAGCAGCACGACGGCGTGGTGGTGGATGCAGCAGGGATCCCGGCAGGGCTTCGCCAAGCATCTGCGGGAGGGAGAGGTGTAGCAAGGGGGAAGGGAGGCGCCAAGTGCAAGGGTGCGGCTGCCCTCCCTCCCTCCCTCTATATATAGGGTCCCCAGGGGGGGAGCGGCCCTAGGAGATGGGATCTCCTAGGGGGGCGGCGGCCAATGGGGGTGCCTTGCCCCCCAAGGCAAGTGGAGGCGCCCCCTCCCCTAGGGTTCCCAACCCTAGGCGCAGGGGGCCCAAGGGGGGGCGGGCGCACCAGCCCACCAGGGGCTGGTTCCCCTCCCACTTCAGCCCATGGGGCCCTCCGGGATGGGTGGCCCCACCCGGTGGACCCCCGGGACCCTTCTGGTGGTCCCGATACAATACCGGTGACCCCCAAAACTTTCCCGATGGCCGAAACTCAACTTCCCATATATAATTCTTTACCTCTGAACCATTCCGGAATTTCTCGTGACATCCGGGATCTCATCCGGGACTCCGAACAACTTTCGTTTGCTGCATACTAATATCTCTACAACCCTAGCGTCACCGAACCTTAAGTGTGTAGACCCTACGGGTTCGGGAGACACGAAGACATGACCGAGACGGCTCTCCGATCAATAACCAACAGCGGGATCTGGATACCCATGTTGGCTCCTACATGCTCCTCGATAATCTCATCAGATGAACCACGATGTCGAGGATTCAAGCAACCCCGTATACAATTCCCTTTGTCAATCGGTATGTTACTTGCCCGAGATTCGATCGTCGGTATCCCAATACCTCGTTCAATCTCATTACCGGCAAGTCACTTTACTCGTACCGTAATGCATGATCCCGTGACCAGACACTTGGTCACTTTGAGCTCATTATGATGATGCATTACCGAGTGGGCCCAGAGATACCTCTCCGTCATACGGAGTGACAAATCCCAGTCTCGATCCGTGTCAACCCAACATATACTTTCGGAGATACCCGTAGTATACCTTTATAGTCACCCAGTTACGTTGTGACGTTTGGTACACCCAAAGCACTCCTACGGTATCCGGGAGTTACATGATCTCATGGTCTAAGGAAAAGATACTTGACATTGGAAAAGCTCTAGCAAACGAACTACACGATCTTGTGCTATGCTTAGGATTGGGTCTTGTCCATCACATCATTCACCTAATGATGTGATCCCGTTATCAATGACATCCAATGTCCATAGTCAGGAAACCATGACTATCTGTTGATCAACGAGCTAGTCAACTAGAGGCTCACTAGGGACATATTATGGTCTATGTATTCACAAATGTATTACGATTTCCGGATAACACAATTATAGCATGAATAAAAGACAATTATCATAAACAAGGAAATATAATAATAATCCTTTTATTATTGCCTCTAGGGCATATTTCCAACAGTCTCCCACTTGCACTAGAGTCAATAATCTAGTTACATTGTGATGAATCGAACACCCATAGAGTTCAGGTGTTGATCATATTTTGCTCGCGGAAGAGGTTTAGTTAACGGATCTGCGACATTCAGATCCGTATGTACTTTGCAAATATCTATGTCTCCATCTTGAATATTTTCACGGATGGAGTTGAAACGACGCTTGATGTGCCTGGTCTTCTTGTGAAACCTGGGATCCTTGGCAAGGGCAATAGCTCCAGTGTTGTCACAGAAGAGAGTGATCGGCCCCGACGCATTGGGTATGACTCCTAGGTCGGTGATGAACTCCTTCATCCATATTGCGTCATGCGCTGCCTCCGAGGATGCCATGTACTCCGCTTCACATGTAGATCCTGCCACGACGCTCTGCTTGCAACTGCACCAGCTTACTGCTCCACGATTCAACATATACACGTATCCGGTTTGTGACTTAGAGTCATCCAGATCTGTGTCGAAGCTAGCGTCGACGTAGCCCTTTACGACGAGCTCTTCATCACCTCCATAGAGGAGAAACATGTCCTTTGTCCTTTTCAGGTACTTCAGGATATTCTTGACCGCTGTCCAGTGTTCCTTGCCGGGATTACTTTGGTACCTTCCAACCAAACTTACGGCAAGGTTTACATCAGGTCTGGTACACAGCATGGCATACATAATAGATCTTATGGCTGAGGCATAGGGGATGACACTCATCTCTTCTTTATCTTCTGCCGTGGTCGGGCATTGAGCCGAGCTCAATCTCACACCTTGCAATACAGGCAAGAACCCTTTCTTGGACTGATCTATATTGAACTTCTTCAATATATTATCAAGGTATGTGCTTTGTGAAAGACCTATGAGGCGTCTCGATCTATCCCTATAGATCTTGATGCCTAATATGTAAGCAACTTCTCCAAGGTCCTTCATTGAAAAACACTTATTCAAGTAGGCCTTAATGTTGTCCAAAAGTTCTATATCATTTCCCATCAGAAGTATGTCATCTACATATAATATGAGAAATGCTACAGAGCTCCCATTCACTTTCTTGTAAACGCAGGCTTCTCCATAAGTCTGCATAAACCCAAACGCTTTGATCATCTCATCAAAGCGAATGTTCCAACTCCGAGATGCTTGCACCAGCCCATAAATGGATCGCTGGAGCTTGCATACCTTGTTAGCATTCTTAGGGTCGACAAAACCTTCCGGCTGCATCATATACAGTTCTTCCTTAAGATAGCCGTTAAGGAATGCCGTTTTGACCTCCATCTGCCATATCTCATAATCATAGTATGAGGCAATTGCTAACATGATTCGGACGGACTTCAGCTTCGCTACGGGAGAGAAAGTCTCATCGTAGTCAACCCCTTGAACTTGCCGATAACCCTTAGCGACAAGTCAAGATTTATAGATGGTAACATTACCACCCGCGTCCGTCTTCTTCTTAAAGATCCATTTGTTTTCTATCGCTCGCTGATCATTGGGCAAGTCTGTCAAAGTCCATACTTTGTTTTCATACATGGATTCTATCTCGGATTGCATGGCTTCAAGCCATTTGTTGGAATCTGGGCCCGCCATAGCTTCTTCATAGTTTGAAGGTTCACTGTTGTCTAACAACATGATTTCTAGGACAGGGTTGCCATACCACTCTGGCGTGGAACGTGTCCTTGTGGACCTACGAAGTTCAGTAGCAACTTGATCTGAAGTACCTTGATCATCATCATTAATTTCCTCTCGAGTGACCAGACACTTGGTCACTTTGAGCTCATTATGATGATGCATTACCGAGTGGGCCCAGAGATACCTCTCCGTCATACGGAGTGACAAATCTCAGTCTCGATCCGTGTCAACCCAACAGATACTTTCGGAGATACCTATAGTATACCTTTATAGTCACCTAGTTACGTTGTGACGTTTGGTACACCCAAAGCACTCCTACGGTATCCGGGAGTTACATGATCTCATGGTCTAAGGAAAAGATACTTGACATTGGAAAAGCTCTAGCAAACGAACTACACGATCTTGTGCTATGCTTAGGATTGGGTCTTGTCCATCACATCATTCACCTAATGATGTGATCCCGTTATCAATGACATCCAATGTCCATAGTCAGGAAACCATGACTATCTGTTGATCAACGAGCTAGTCAACTAGAGGCTCACTAGGGACATATTGTGGTCTATGTATTCACAAATGTATTACGATTTCCGGATAACACAATTATAGCATGAATAAAAGACAATTATCATGAACAAGGAAATATAATAATAATCCTTTTATTATTGCCTCTAGGGCATATTTCCAACAGTCTCCCACTTGCACTAGAGTCAATAATCTAGTTACATTGTGATGAATCGAACACCCATAGAGTTCCGGTGTTGATCATATTTTGCTCGCGGAAGAGGTTTAGTCAACGGATCTGCGACATTCAGATCCGTATGTACTTTGCAAATATCTATGTCTCCATCTTGAACATTTTCACGGATGGAGTTGAAACGACGCTTGATGTGCCTGGTCTTCTTGTGAAACCTGGGATCCTTGGCAAGGGCAATAGCTCCAGTGTTGTCACAGAAGAGAGTGATCGGCCCCGACGCATTGGGTATGACTCCTAGGTCGGTGATGAACTCCTTCATCCATATTGCTTCATGCGCTACCTCTGAGGATGCCATGTACTCCGCTTCACATGTAGATCCCGCCACGACGCTCTGCTTGCAACTGCACCAGCTTACTGCTCCACGATTCAACATATACACGTATCTGGTTTGTGACTTAGAGTCATCCAGATCTGTGTCGAAGCTAGCGTCGACGTAACCCTTTACGACGAGCTCTTCATCACCTCCATAGAGGAGAAACATGTCCTTTGTCCTTTTCAGGTACTTCAGGATATTCTTGACCGCTGTCCAGCGTTCCTTGCCGGGATTACTTTGGTACCTTCCTACCAAACTTATGGCAAGGTTTACATCAGGTCTGGTACACAGCATGGCATACATAATAGATCTTATGGCTGAGGCATAGGGGATGACACTCATCTCTTCTTTATCTTCTGCCGTGGTCGGGCATTGAGCCGAGCTCAATCTCACACCTTGCAATACATGCAAGAACCCTTTCTTGGACTGATCTATATTGAACTTCTTCAATATCTTATCAAGGTATGTGCTTTGTGAAAGACCTATGAGGCGTCTCGATCTATCCCTGTAGATCTTGATGCCTAATATGTAAGCAACTTCTCCAAGGTCCTTCATTGAAAAACACTTATTCAAGTAGGCCTTAATGTTGTCCAAAAGTTCTATATCATTTCCCATCAGAAGTATGTCATCTACATATAATATGAGAAATGCTACAGAGCTCCCACTCACTTTCTTGTAAACGCAGGCTTCTCCATAAGTCTGCATAAACCCAAACGCTTTGATCATCTCATCAAAGCGAATGTTCCAACTCCGAGATGCTTGCACCAGCCCATAAATGGATCGCTGGAGCTTGCATACCTTGTTAGCATTCTTAGGGTCGACAAAACCTTCCGGCTGCATCATATACAGTTCTTCCTTAAGATAGCCGTTAAGGAATGCCGTTTTGACGTCCATCTGCCATATCTCATAATCATAGTATGATGCAATTGCTAACATGATTCGGACGGACTTCAGCTTCACTACGGGAGAGAAAGTCTCATCATAGTCAACCCCTTGAATTTGCCGATAACCCTTAGCGACAAGTCGAGCTTTATAGATGGTAACATTACCATCCGCGTCCGTCTTCTTCTTAAAGATCCATTTGTTTTCTATCGCTCGCCGATCATTGGCCAAGTCTGTCAAAGTCCATACTTTGTTTTCATACATGGATTCTATCTCGGATTTCATGGCTTCAAGCCATTTGTTGGAATCTGGGCCCGCCATCGCTTCTTCATAGTTTGAAGGTTCACCGTTGTCTAACAACATGATTTCCAGGACAGGGTTGCCATACCACTCTGGCGTGGAATGTGTCCTTGTGGACCTACGAAGTTCAGTAGCAACTTGATCCAAAGTACCTTGATCATCATCATTAATTTCCTGTCCAATCGGTGTAGGCACCACAGGAACATTTTCCTGAGCTGCACTACTTTCCGGTTCAAGAGGTAGTACTTCATTGAGTTCTACTTTCCCCCTACTTACTCCTTTCGAGAGAAACTCTTTTTCCAGAAAGGATCCTTTCTTGGCAACAAAGATCTTGCTTTCGGATCTAAGGTAGAAGGTATACCCAATGGTTTCCTTAGGGTATCCTATGAAGACGCATTTTTCCGACTTGGGTTCGAGCTTTTCAGGTTGAAGTTTCTTGACATAAGAATCGCATCCCCAAACTTTTAGAAACGACAGCTTAGGTTTCTTCCCAAACCATAATTCATACGGTGTCGTCTCAACGGATTTAGACGGAGCCCTATTTAAAGTGAATGTAGGTGTCTCTAGAGCGTACCCCCAAAATGATAGCGGTAAATCAGTAAGAGACATCATAGATCGCACCATATCCAATAGAGTGCGATTACGACGTTCGGACACACCGTTACGCTAAGGTGTTCCAGGCGGCGTGAGTTGTGAAACGATTCCACATTTTCTTAAGTGCATACCAAATTCGTGACTTAGATATTCTCCTCCACGATCTGATCGCAAGAACTTTATCTTTCGGTCACGTTGATTCTCTACTTCATTCTGAAATTCCTTGAACTTTTGAAAGGTCTCAGACTTGTGTTTCATCAAGTAGACATACACATATCTACTTAAGTCGTCAGTGAGAGTGAGAACATAACGATATCCTCCGCGAGCCTCAACGCTCATTGGACCGCACACATCGGTATGTATGATTTACAATAAGTTGGTTGCTCGCTCCATTGTTCCGAAGAACGGAGTCTTGGTCATTTTGCCCATGAGGCATGGTTCGCATGTGTCAAATGATTCATAATCGAGAGACTCTAAAAGTCCATCTGCATGGAGCTTCTTCATGCGCTTGACACCAATGTGACCAAGGCGGCAGTGCCACAAGTATGTGGGACTATCGTTATCAATCTTACATCTTTTGGTATTCACACTATGAATATGTGTAACATTACATTCGAGATTTATTAAGAACAAACCATTGACCAGCGGGGCATGACCATAAAACATATCTCTCATATAAATAGAATAACCATTATTCTCGGATTTAAATGAGTAGCCATCTCGTATTAAACGAGATCCAGATACAATGTTCATGCTCAAAGCTGGCACGAAATAACAATTATTGAGGTTTAAAACTAATCCCGTGGGTAAATGTAGAGGTAGCGTGCCGACGGCGATCACATCGACCTTGGAACCATTCCCGGCGCACATCGTCACCTCGTCCTTTGCCAGTCTCCGCTTATTCCGCAGCTCCTGCTTTGAGTTACAAATATGAGCAACGACACCGGTATCAAATACCCAGGAGGTACTACGAGCACTGATAAGGTACACATCAATTACATGTATATCACATATACCTTTAGTGTTGCCGGCCTTCTTGTCCGCTAAGTATTTGGGGGCAGTTCCGCTTCCAGTGACCCTTCCCTTTGCAATAAAAGCACTCAGTCTCAGGTTTGGGTCCATTCTTTGACTTCTTCCCGGCAACTGGCTTACCGGGCGCGGCAACATCCTTGCCGTCCTTCTTCAAGTTCTTCTTACCCTTGCCTTTCTTGAACTTGGTGGTTTTATTGACCATCAACACTTGATGTTCCTTTTTGATTTCTACCTCTGCTGACTTCAGCATTAAAAATACTTCAGGAATAGTTTTCACCATCCCCTGCATATTGTAGTTCATCACAAAGCTCTTGTAGCTTGGTGGGAGCGACTGAAGGATTCTGTCAATGACCGCCTTGTCCGGGAGGTTAATGTCCAGCTAGGACAGGAGGTTGTGCAACCCAGACATTTTGAGTATGTGCTCACTGACAGAACTATTTTCCTCCATCTTACAACTATACAACTTGTCGGAGACTTCATATCTCTCGACCCGGGCGTGAGCTTGGAAAACCATTTTCAGCTCCTCGAACATCTCATATGCTCCATGTTGCTCAAAACGCTTTTGGAGCCCCGGTTCTAAGTTGTAAAGCATGCCGCACTGAACGAGGGAGTAATCATCAGCACGTGACTGCCAAGCGTTCATAACGTCTTGGTTCTCTGGGATGGGTGCTTCACCTAGCGGTCCTTCTAGGACATATGCTTTCTTGGCAGCTATGAGGATGATCCTCAGGTTCCGGACCCAGTCCGTATAGTTGCTGCCATCATCTTTCAGCTTGGTTTTCTCTAGGAACGCGTTGAAGTTCATGTTGACATGAGCGTTGGCCATTTGATCTACAAGACATTTTTGGAAAGATTTTAGACTAAGTTCATGATAATTAAGTTCATCTAATCAAATTATTTAATTATTTAATGAACTCCCACTCGGATTAGACATCCCTCTAGTCATCTAAGTGTTACATGATCCGAGTTGACTAGGCCGTGTCCGATCATCATGTGAGACGGACTAGTCATCATCGGTGAACATCTCCATGTTGATCGTATCTTTCATACGACTCATGTTCGACCTTTCGGTCTCTTGTGTTCCGAGGCCATGTCTATACATGCTAGGCTCATCAAGTTAACCTATGTGTTTTGCATGTGTAAATCTGTCTTACACCCGTTGTATGTGAACGTTAGAATCTATCACACCCAATCATCACGTGGTGCTTCGAAACAACGAACTGTCGCAACGGCGCACAGTTAGGGGGAACACTTTCTTGAAATTATTATGAGGGATCATCTTATTTACTACCGTCATTCTAAGTAAACAAGATGCAAAAAAATGATAAACATCACATGCAATCAAATAGTAGTGACATGATATGGCCAATATCATATAGCTCCTTTGATCTCCATCTTCGGGGCTCCATGATCATCTTCGTCACCGGCATGACACCATGATCTCCATCATCATGATCTCCATCATCGTGTCTCTATGAAGTTGCTCGCCAACTATTACTTCTACTACTATAGCTAACGGTTTAGCAATAAAGTAAAGTAATTACATGGCGTTAAATCATTGACACGCAGGTCATACAATAATTAAGACAACTCCTATGGCTCCTGCCGGTTGTCATACTCATCGACATGCAAGTCGTGATTCCTATTACAAGAACATGATCTCATACATCACAATATATCATTCATCATTCATCACAACTTTTGGCCATATCACATCACAAAGCAATTGCTGCAAAAACAGGTTAGACGTCCTCTAATTGTTGTTGCATCTTTTACGTGGCTGCAATAGGGTTCTAGCAAGAACGTTTTCTTACCTACAAAAAAGCCACAACATGATTTGTCAACTTCTATTTATCCTTCATAAGGACCCTTTTCATCGAATCTGCTCCAACTAAAGTGGGAGAGACAGACACCCGCTAGCCACCTTATGCAACTAGTGCAGGTCAGTCGGTGGAACCTGTCTCACGTAAGCGTACGTGTAAGGTCGGTCCGGGCCGCTTCATCCCACAATACCGCTGAAGCAAAATAAGACTAGTAGTGGCAAGAAAGTTGACAACATCTACGCCCACAACAAATTTGTGTTCTACTCGTGCAAAGAGAACTATGCATAGACATAGCTCATGATGCCACTGTTGGGGAACGTTGCAGAAAATAAAAAAATTCCTACGGTTTCACCAAGATCAATCTATGAGTTCATCTAGCAACGAGAGAGAGGAGTGCATCTACATACCCTTGTAGATCGAGCGGAAGCGTTCAAGGGAACGGGGTTGAGGGAGTCGTACTCGTCGTGATCCAAATCACCGGAGATCCTAGCGCCGAACGGACGGCACCTCCGCATTCAACACACGTACGGTCAGCGTGACATCTCCTCCTTCTTGATCCAGCAAGGGGGAAGGAAAGGTTGATGAAGATCCAGCAGCATGACGGCGTGGTGGTAGATGCAGCAGGGATCCCGGCAGGGCTTCGCCAAGCGTCTGCTGGAGGGAGAGGTGTAGCAAGGGGGAAGGGAGGCGCCAAGTGCAAGGGTGCGTCTGCCCTCCCTCCCTTCCTCTATATATAGGGTCCCCAAGGGGGGCGCCGGCCCTAGGAGATGGGATCTCCTAGGGGGGCGGCGGCCAAGGGGGGTGCCTTGCCCCCCAAGGCAAGTGGAGGCGCACCCTCCCCTAGGGTTCCCAACCCTAGGCGCAGGGGGGCCGAAGGGGGGCGCACCAGCCCACCAGGGGCTGGTTCCCCTCCCACTTCAGCCCATGGGGCCCTCCGGGATGGGTGGCCCCACCCGGTGGACCCCCGGGACCCTTCCGGTGGTCCCGGTAGAATACCGGTGACCCCCAAAACTTTCCCGATGGCCGAAACTCGACTTCCCATATATAATTCTTTACCTCCGGACCATTCTGGAACTCCTAGTGACATCCGGGATCTCATCCGGGACTCCGAACAACTTTCGGTCTGCTGCATACTAATATCTCTACAACCCTAGCATCACCGAACCTTAAGTGTGTAGACCCTAAGGGTTCGGGAGACACGTAGACATGACCGAGACAGCTCTCCGGTCAATAACCAACAGCGGGATCTGGATACCCATGTTGGCTCCTACATGCTCCTCGATGATCTCATCGGATGAACCACGATGTCGAGGATTCAAGCAACCCCGTATACAATTCCCTTTGTCAATCGGTATGTTACTTGCCCGAGATTCGATCGTCGGTATCCCAATACCTCGTTCAATCTCGTTACCAGCAAGTCACTTTACTCATACAGTAATGCATGATCCCGTGACCAGACACTTGGTCACTTTGAGCTCATTATGATGATGCATTACCGAGTGGGCCCAGAGATACCTCTCCGTCATACGGAGTGACAAATCCCAGTCTCGATCCGTGTCAACCCAACAGATACTTTCGGAGATACCCGTAGTATACCTTTATAGTCACCCAGTTACGTTGTGACGTTTGGTACACCCAAAGCACTCCTACGGTATCCGGGAGTTACATGATCTCATGGTCTAAGGAAAAGATACTTGACATTGGAAAAGCTCTAGCAAACGAACTACACGATCTTGTGCTATGCTTAGGATTGGGTCTTGTCCATCACATCATTCACCTAATGATGTGATCCCGTTATCAATGACATCCAATGTCCATAGTCAGGAAACCATGACTATCTGTTGATCAACGGGCTAGTCAACTAGTGGCTCACTAGGGACATATTGTGGTCTATGTATTCACACATGTATTACGATTTCCGGATAACACAATTATAGCATGAATAAAAGACAATTATCATGAACAAGGAAATATAATAATAATACTTTTATTATTGCCTCTAGGGCATATTTCCAACACCCACCACCACATACGCCATCGGCACACCCAACACCGGCCTTCCGCTTCACGATTATTGTCTCCTTTCTGGCCTTCACTTTGACGCGGTCATTTTGCCGCATCGAGTTTCTTCCGGGCGAGGGTGATGCTCGTATCCTCCCGTACCTCCACCACCTTCATCTTCAGCAGGTCCTATTCTAGTTCCATGTGTTAGCGGCGGCAACAAAGGAGAAAGTAGGAGAAAAAGGCAAGAATTGGGTGGAGAGCGGCGTGATGAAAGAAGAGGGTGGGGATTTTGGCGCAGAAACAGTGCGGGATGCTACAAAAGGGCGGGCTCCGTGTTCATTTTTGATGAGCCGTGGGTGTAAGAGTCCGACAAGTATCGTGTGCGGACTCCCGCAAAGCCCTCAGGGAAAACGTCATCTGGACCGCTCGGCGGATCGATAAAGAACCGCATTGGATGGCTTCCGTGGTTCGGAACACGCGGTTCAAATATATGCGGGCAGTTTGAGAATCGGTATTGAGGATGCCCTTACATTTATTTCAGGCGCCTGAAGTATATAGTCGGTCTCAACAACCGAAGGAACCAACGTGACGAAGCGTGGAAACACGTAGGCGTAAAAAACTGCACTAACTAAAAGCGGGATGAAATTGAGTATTGCTCCCCGGTCCCCTGGATATGATCTCCTGTCACTAGGATGATGGGCTAGGATTAGATAGTGTTGGAAATATGAGCAATTTACTGAGTGATTTTATTAACAGAAATACTAGATAAAGCATGACTAGTGTAGCAGTGATAAAACAAGCCATGCAATTTGACAAACAGAAGGTAAACAACATGTTCATATATGAACCATAACTAAACATATGTAAAGCAGACAGTATAGCAGGTTGCATATATGAAATAGAGTCTAACATATCTAGGGCAAAAACTAGAACAAGGAACTGTAGCAGAACCTCCAATAGAAAGGGGAGAAACACGTACGTGACAGTAGCAGGAGCAGAGGCACTGGACTTGGGGTCGGTGTCCTCCATGTCGTCGAGGAGGTAGTCGACGTCAGGGAAGTAGTCGTCATCGGGGAAGTAGTCATCAGCGACCGGATCGTTCGTGATGAAGCAGCCAGTAGTCGTGCTGAGCGCTCCCCAAAAACCTTATCACCCTTCTCCCGTGTAGGACTCAAAAGGTGCGGTCTTGGAGGCCTACTGTCCCGACCTGCGGTGCACGCCGCAAGCCGGGATGAGGAAGAACGTAGCAGCAGCGCAGTGCTCAGGAACTTGTGGCGAGAGGAGGACGAGATTCTGGTGCATCTCTCTGGGAGGAGCGACCTCCTTTTTATAGGCGCAAGAGAAGAAGACGAGAGGCTGCGCTGGGAGCTGAAGAGAACAAGGGAGACAAAACGAACAGGCAGCAGGCGAAGAGGTGCGCCGTTCGTATTCAATCTCCACTACAACAAAAGGTTTCAGCTTTCGCTTGCCCTTTCGAATACCCGTAGTGCGTGGAAAAAATTTACATCGGCTTGGCTCATTCCCGCAACCCGCGGCGCGTCGTGACGAGGCGTGGCGAGGCGGGCGGCGAAGAAGGAGCGCGCGTGGATGTCCCTCTTGTTCTCATGCTCATACAAGTGGGGAAGGAGCCTCCCTTATAAAGAGGTCCAACTCCCTCTAAACTAGCAAGGTGGGACTAAACTTTAGTTCCACCTCTTGCCTTGCACGAATTGGCTGCGTGGGCCTCTAGGATTTATTAGGAATTTCTGAAACTACTATTGGGCTAGGCCCAAATAGACAAAAATTCTAGCAATCCCCCACCAGATCTCAGAGGCACACAAAATTTGCCTTTGGTTCCAAAACACTGTTTTATATACCGGTACTGCAATGGAGACTGTTAAGTTGAACTTCCACCTAGAACTCTATGCTACACTAGTAAGCAACTTGAATAGTGGACTGGGCCTTGAACTGCAAGTTTTCTGCGAATCTAGCTTCACATAAAGCCTTGACCGATACGTGGCTACCGTGGGTCTTCCCCGCGGGTGGAGCTTATGCGTCATACTCCATGACCTTTCATGAGTTTACTAGAGAGAACCCTACTCTCATAGATTGCGACATTTAACAATCAGACTCATATAGGTCCGTTCTTCAAAAGATGTTCTGCAGGACAACATCTCTGCTTCAAAGAGCCACTTAGAACACATTAAGATATACATCAACCTGCCATGCAGATTAGGAGAGTATTGCATCTTCATGGAGTCGTATTTTAACAGTAGGGATACTCTCCTCCCAGTTGACCAACAGCTTGTCTTCCACATCTAATTCACGGGATCTCCGATCACAAAGAATAGGTTACCACTGTCAACAACTCATATTGTGGGTCTCATACCCATCTCCCTCGATGCATTATCTATCACATTACGTGATAGACCCTTAGTAAAAGGATCTACCAGATTTTTAGACGTTTGGATATAGTCCAATGCAATAACTCCGGAGTTTTTCATTTTTCTGACAGACTTTAACCTTCTCTGAACGTGTCTTGATGACTTCATGTTATCCTTTGAGCTGCTCACTTTAGTGATCACAGTTTGATTGTCACAGTTCATAAGGATACCCGGTACAGGTTTCTCAACTACCGGCAAGTCATTCAAGAGCCGGCAAAGCCAATCTGCTTCGACCGTAGCTGTATCTAGTGTTGTGAGTTCTGCTTCCATTGTTGACCTCGTTAAGATGGTCTGCTTGCAAGACTTCCAAGAAACAGCGCCACCTCCATGAGTGAATACATAACCGCTCGTGGCCTTTATCTCATTAGCATCTGAGATCCAGTTTGAGTCACTATACCCTTCAAGCACCTTTAGATGCCCAGTGTAGTGAATTCCATAGTTCGCAGTGCCTTTCAAATAACACAAAACTCTCTCTAGAGCTTTCCAATGCACATCTCCTGGTTTTGAAACAAACCGACTCAGTTTGCCAACAGCAAAAGAGATGTCAGGTCTTGTAGCACTTGCTAAGTACATAAGCGAGCCAATAATCTGAGAATACTTCAATTGATCTCTAGCAATTCTTCGATTCTTTTGAAGCAGCACGCTAGCATCATATGGTGTTGGAGAGGGCTTGCAGTCACTATAGCCAAAGCGACTCAAGATCTTTTCCACATAGTGAGATTGAAGCAATGTAATCCCACCATCATCATCTCTCAACAACTTGATGTTCAGAATGAGATCAACCACTCCTAAATCCTTCATCTCAAAACAGCGAGATAGGAAATCCTTGACCTCCTTAATAACATTCAGATTTGTTCCAAAAATCAGTATGTCATCAACATACAAGCAAAGCATAACTCTCTCGCCCCCACCATGGCGATAGTACACACATTTGTCAGCTTCGTTCACAACAAAGCCTGCAACTATTAAAGTTCTTTCGAATTTCTCATGCCACTATTTGGGTGCTTGCTTGAGTCCATACAAAGACTTCAGCAACTTGCACACTTTCCCTTCCTGACCATCTATTACAAACCCATCTGGTTGTTCCATATAAATTTCCTCAACCAACTCTCCGTTTAGGAAAGCAGTCCTAACATCCATTTGATGAACGAGAAGACCATGTGAGGCAGCTAGTGAAAGTAGAACTCGAATAGTTGTCAGTCGAGCCACAGGTGAGTAAGTATCAAAGAAGTCTTCACCTTCCTTTTGGGTATAACCCTTTGCCACGAGCCGAGCCTTGTACTTTTCAATAGTACCATCAGGCCTAAGCTTCTTCTTGAATACCCATTTGCATCCTATAGGTTTGCACCCATAAGGACGATCAGTTATCTCCCAAGTTTCATTTGCCAAGATGGAATCCATCTCGCTACGAACCGCTTCCTTCCAGTAGTCAGCATCTTCAGATGCATAGGCCTCTGAAATAGAACTGGGAGTGTCATCTATGAGATACACAAGAAAATCATCACCAAAAGACTTGGCAGTCCTCTGTCTCTTGCTCCTAGTAGGAACTTCATTGTTCTCCTCCATAGGACTTTCAAAGTGTTCCATCGAAATGGCAGGTTCAGTAATTGTAACTGGTTCCTGATTCGATGAACTAGGCATCTTCTGATTAGATGAGGTAGCCATATCCTTCATGGGAAAGATATCTTCAAAGAAAGTCGCATCATTCGACTCCATGATCGTACCGACATGCATGTCAGATACCTCAGATTTTACAACCAAGAATCTATAGCCAATGCTATGAAAAGCATATCCCAGGAAAACACAATCCACAGTTTTTGGTCCCAGCTTCCGCTTCTTTGGAATTGGCACATTGACTTTCACCAAACAGCCCCAGGCTCGTAGATAAGAGAGCTTTAACCTTTTCTTCTCCCATTCCTCGAATGGAGTTATCTCTTTGTTCTTTGTGGGAACTCGGTTTAGGACATGACAAGCAGTCAATATCGCCTCCCCCCACCATGCCTTGGAGAGACCCGATGTGTCTAACATGGCGTTAACCAAATCAGTTAGAGTACGGTTCTTTCTTTCGGCCACCCCATTTGACTGAGGTGAGTAGGGAGGCGTCCTCTCATGGATTATACCATGTTCCACACAAAAAGCATCAAATTCATTGGAAAAATACTCTCCACCACGGTCGGACCTAAGCCTCTTGATTTTTTGATCAAGTTGGTTTTCCACTTCAGCTTTATAGATCTTGAAAAAGTTCAAAGCCTCATCCTTAGATTTCAGAAGATACACACGACAGTATCTAGTGGAGTCGTCAATTAACATCATGAAATATTTCTTTCCACCTTTTGTCAAAACACCATTCATTTCACATAGATCTGAATGTATAAGTTCTAGTGGTGCAAGATTTCTCGTCTCCGCAGTCACGTGAGACTTACGAGGTTGCTTAGCTTGCACACACACTTGACACTTAGATCCCTTGACAGTGATGAAACTAGGGATTAAGTTCAACTTCGCTAGTCGTGACATGCAACCGAAGTTAACATGACAAAGACGTGAATGCCACACATTTGATTCACTATTGTTGCAAATATGATTAACAACTTTATTGCAAATGTCTGATAAGGATAAACGAAACAGGCCTCCTGACTCATAGCCTTTACCAACAAAGGTTCCATACTTGGATATTACAAATTTATTCGACTCAAAGACAAGCTTATAGCCATCTCTACACAGAAGAGATCCGCTAACAAGATTTTTATTGACGGAGGGGACATAATGCACGTTCTTCAGCCGCACGATCTTCCCCGAAGTAAACTTCAGATCGACCGTGCCAACACCACGAACAGAAACACTTGAACCGTTGCCCATCAGCATGGTTGAAGTCCCCGTGGTCTGATAAGACGAAAACATGGAAATATCACCGCATACATGCACATTAGCACCCGTGTCAATCAACCAGTCAGGAGAATGACATACTGAAAGAATAGTGAGAAATATACCATACCCAGCATCCTTCATGTCAGTGTCTACAATGACAACATTAGCGGTCTTGCCGCCTTTCCCAGGATGACGCTTGTCATAGCGATTAGGGCAACTAGAAGCCCAATGATCAGGATCTCCACACACACGACAAGCACCTTTCTTCTTGCCATTCTTCTTCTTGAGGTTCGTGTGTTGCACAGCCTTGTTCTTCCCATCAAACTTTGCTTTACCATCAAACTTGCCCTTGTTCTTGAACTTGTGGGGCTGGAAGTTCTGCTTCTGTACCACATTGGCACTAGATCCTCCCTCAATACCTCGAGCACGTGTGTCCTTTGCTCTCGCCTTTTCTTCCACATCAAGAGTACCAATGAGATCCGGAACGGAAAACTCCTGTCTCTTATGTTTCAGTAAGGTAGCAAAGTTCCTCCATGAAGGAGGAAGCTTAGTGATGATACCCCCGGCAACAAACTTGTCCGGTAGCATGCAATTGAAGTGCTCAAGTTCTCTAGCAAATGACTGTATCTCATGAGCCTGCTCAATCACGGAGCGCTCTTCAGTCATCCTGTAATCATAGAATTGCTCCATGATGTACATCTCAGTGCCGGCATCCGAGACCCTAAACTTGGCCTCGAGTGCATCCCACATATCTTTTCCATTATCAATTGACGCATAAGCATCAACTATGTTCTCTCCAAGAACACTCAAGAGTGCAGCCTTAAACAAGGTATCCATTTTCTGAAAAGATTGTGCCTGTTGGGCATCTTGCTCTCCTTCAGGTTTGCCAAGAGTGGCGTCATAGCAACTCATGATTTGAAACCATAAGACTGCTCTCACGCGCCACCTCTTATAGTGGATACCCTCAAACATAGGAGGTCTCATGGAAGCAGCAAAACCACTTGGGGTAAATTGCATATAATAAGAATCTCCACTACAACAAAACGTTTCAGCTTTCGCATGCCCTTTCGTATACCCGTAGTGCATGGCAAAAATTTACATTGGCTCGGCTCATTCCCGCAACCCGCGGCGCGGCGGAGGAGCGCGCGTGGATGTCCCTCTTGTTCTCATGCTCATACAAGTGGGGAAGGAGCCTCCCTTATAAAGAGGTCCAACTCCCTCTAAACTAGCAAGGTGGGACTAAACTTTAGTTTCGCCTTTTGCGTTGCACGAATGGGCTGCATGGGCCTCTAGGATTTATTAGGAATTTCTGAAACTACTATTGTGCTAGGCCCAAATAGACAAAAATTCCAGCAGATAGCACCATCACCAATCACACATATCCTAGAGCTATTCAAACCCATCATCTACTACTACTCGCTGGAGTAGATAGTTAGTTGAGCTAGTATTTGACAAACATATCATCTCTGATGCATGCACGAGAGAACTCTGAAGCCAAACGGGAGCTGTCCCTGCGCCCAGAATAGCTAAGCACAGTAGCCTGCTAATGAGCTTAGTAGCAAGTGGCTCCGTTCAGACGCGGCCCTCTTGCAATGTAGCACGTGTCTCGTACCGTACGTCACTGACCTCGTTTATCGCTTGCAGTGTGGCCCTGCAGTCGTATGAAAGCGCAGCCTAATTAAGCACCGAAGAATATTTGCATGTGGGCGTCGCAGAGTACATGAGACCCCGGGCCAGATGGAGCACCGCTGGTACGTTTATCCTAATCACGGTTAGGAGGTTGAAGGGATGTGATATCATTTTGTATTAGAGTAAGCTGCACTTTTGTTGGAGGAAAGGGCCCTTTGCTTGTGATGTGCATCCGACGTGGAGGTCCACCTAACTCCTCTTGGCGCGCTTTCCATGATGCGGCCTGACTTGTGGGGCCAGAGTTGTGACTTATTAGCCAGAGAGCGAGAGAGAACCTAAAATGTCACATTTTGGAATTGAAATTGAAAGTTACAGCCTCATTGTTTTTCCGGGTATATTTTCAGTATCACTTTGTTTTCGTGGATCTATTGATGAAATTAGCAATGTAGACAATTAGAAAAAATAAAGAAAATATACCCTGAGAGCTCAATCGGCTTCTTCCTCATGAACGGGATGATGGGACATCGCCATTGTTGCCCCTCCATCGCCAGAGCCAGCCAATTGTTATTGATAGCCGATGGAATGCCAATCAATGCCATTGACCTACCAGACCAGCGGTTTTGAGAAAAAACCATGAAACCATCGCCAAAAGATACACAAATCCAATATCCCAACTCCAAAAAAATCTCACATACCTCAAGTGGGCACCAGAGGCCATACCACTGTGACCGAGAGTGCCTAGGGACCAAACTGCAAAGGGAGGTTGCCGCTGCCGCCACACCTCAAACCCTGCAAACCCTAACCTTGTCATGTAGAGGGCTGTCACATGAATCTGGACAACGAGTTATCGACGCCGCCGCAACCTAAACCGTTGAGATGGGGAGAAAACCTTATTTGCCAAATTGGACCTGCCATCCGGTGGATTGGGGCCACCGCTGGGGGGTGGGGGCGGGGTTACATGACAATGTACTGTGGAGGAGGGGCGGCAATGCAGTACGTCCAAGAACTCTCTTATATTGTGAATGGAGGGTTGAGAACGGTACCTACAATTACGGAGTATATATCATTTTGTCAGTGTCACCAAAAAGTGTAATTTGCGCATTCTACTAACCAGTGGTGTGGATTGTTGGAGCAAATTTTGGTTGTATTCTTCTATTATTTTGACATGGTAAAAACCGACCAGCTTTTGTAAAATTCGAAATGTGTACGTGAATTGGTGTAGATCTTGATCCTGCTCTTCTTTAACTATATTATGACTGTATACTTCATCAGCCTGATCGCAAGTCCATGGATACTTAATTGCACAAAATAGAATAATATCTATACATAATCCTTCTTCCTTCTACTTGGCCCTGTCGGCCACCTGAATATACATTATGCATCCTCGAACTGAAGTATAGGAGTGTATAGGAGTATGTAAAACTACACGTCAGGCGTCATGGATGACTAATTAAACTTCCTATGCGATCATTAGCACCATCAAGCTGGAAGACAAGCCATGCACGATCAGGGCCGGTCCTGAGATTTTGGGGGCCAGAGGCGAAACTAAAATTCGGGGCCCTTAATAAACACATCATAGTAAGAAAATGAATATATGTATATGTGAAAAATTATTAATAACACTCCAATGCATTGAAAATAAGTATGCTATCAAATGATTTATACATATTACCTTCAAATTTTCTGCTAAAATTCCTCGATGCAAAGTCACTTATAATGGGGTCGATATCAATCTCATCCAATAATTTATTCTCGATGCATAATGTAGCAAAACCATCAACTTCTCTGACATGCCCAAAAATCTCCATAGCAAACATTGCGCCATCTGGCAAAGTGATCTAAAAATCTTCAGTTCAGAAATAAGATCATATACCTCAACATCTGATGAACCATCAAGAGAGAATGTTTCTGAAAATTTTGTGCAACGCCCTGTGATTGTACCAATTTATCTGCACAACTCTTCCTTTTCCTTTTATTGCTACCTGATGAATAGTCGTGTTTCTTGGTGGCATACTAACACACAATTCCGAAAAAGTAATTTTTGCATCAATTATTGAACGGTACCACACATCAAGTAAGGACAAGCACTCTGGAGCCGCAGTCATCGCCATTGAACCCCTGCATAGATCTGAAACACCTGGCCCAAATCTCGCTACATGATGCATAACCCTACCCTCACAGCCCCGATGAGACATCATGAATCTATTTGGGTAGTTTATCGCATACATATTTTTTCTCTAAGCAAGCATTAATACTTTTGGAAAAAAAGATGAGTATATTTATACAACGTAAAAGTGTACCTCTGAGCATGTAAGGCTCCTGATATATTGGAATCCAAATCATCGGATGTTTCGTTTTTTGCTGTGTCCAACGACAGAAGCCAAAAGTACCAGCTTAGTCTCACTTAACATTATATAATCGTGACGTCATGCATTATATTACTAGTACTAAAACTAAAAAAGAAGTGTCGTTATCAACCTAAAGAAATACCAGCTCGGATCTTGCACTTAATTATTATCACCTTGACATAATGCGTGCAAATCCCCCCAACTTGGTGGCATAATTGAGAAGGCAGACAGAAGAGGAGCAGAGGCAGAGCATACACATCGGAGATCCGGGCGGGCGAAGGATGATTCATGTGTCCCTCAACTGCCTGCCTGGCCACCAGCTGAAGAAATATCTCCGCCAGCACAGCCGCGTTTTTCCATCCGTTTCAGCTCCACCAGCTGCCTGCGCTTTTCCGTCCACCCATCGTCTTCCTTCCGAGAAACCATGTCCATGGCGGCATGCATGTGAGATTATCTTGAGAGAATCAGCAGAAGGAACCGAGGAAGTAGTGACATTACAGGCACATCATGATCAAGGAGCTGCCTAGCTGATCCGGTGTGTGTCAAGAGGGGCCCGGTGCTCTTTACCGGCTACACAGAGGCGCTTTGTCCCCTGTAGCGTGAGGGCATCTCCAAAACTGACCCACAAATTTACCAGCATATGTCCACGGACAGGAGGGGATCAGTCCGCGGACAATGATATCAAAGGCCGCCATCCAACCTGTCCGCATACACTTCAATAACGGTTCAAATTAATCGGACAAAATTCATGCAAACTAACCGGACAAAATCAATGCAAACACGGCGAATTTCATACAAACCGGAAGAGACCATGTAAACATGGCGGATTTTATATAAAACGGACAAAATTCATTACATTTCAGACATACTTCAACTAAAAGTGGAGCTCATCCGACTCTGAAGTATAATTTCGAACAAAATTCTATTCTAAATCTAATCTAAATGATCGCAGGTGCCTGTTCCCCATGTCCGGCCATGAGCCTCGAAAACTAAAGCTCCGACACTTGCCTTCGTCTTTTTCAGTTTCGCCTCGGCGCTCTCCAGCTTTGCCTCCATAGCCTCTGCCACCGTAGCTTGAGCGCTAATAGGCCGACGAATTATCAGCCCGCCAAGCTTGGCTTCGGCGGGAGGGGTAGAGCGGTGGCCTTCCTGAGACCTGAGCGGTGGTGATTAGTCTTCTCGCTGCAGGTGGCGCCCGCGGACATGTCTGCTTCGTGGTCGCGGCGGCGAGGTGCGGCCTTGGCGATGTCCTCATTGTCGGTCTTGCCCCGCACCTCGTCCGTCGCCTCGTCGAACTCCTTGTGGTTAGTATCCAGTTCCGACTCACATTAATCGTACCTAGGAGGATCTCACGGCAGCAAGGTAGGACTTGAGCAGCGTTGCCTGCTCCGCCACAGTCGTGTCCAGCGTGATTGCCCTGCCTGCGGTGAGCTGCTCCTCCGCCTTCTAGTGCTCCTGTAGGAACTGGAGGTTGTAGGCCGCGTCGGCCTGCGCCTCCCGGAACTGCTCCTCCCTCTCCTCTCGCTCCATGTCCATGTAGTGTGCATGGGCCTCGCCGATGGTCATGGTGCAATAAACCGGCGAGGGTGGCGTTGGCTCGTCCTCGACCGCGTCCTCCACTTGGACGTCATCGACCTCCGGCTGCCTGCCGGCCAGCTAGCCGGCAGCAATGGCGGCCATCTCCTTCTTCTGCTCCGGCGATAGTCCATCGCAGAGAGCTTTGGACCGTAAGGAGGCATGGTGGGAGTGGTGCAGAAAGGAGAAAGGGACCGGAGGCGGATTACTGTGGCTATGGCTAGGGCTGCAGTTTATATAGCGGATGAATGGGAATGGTGGACAGACAGACGGGTAGCGCCGGAGTAGGTTCACTAGTAGGAAAACACCTAATAGTCCCGGTTCGTCAGGGCCTTTAGTCCCGGTTCATGAACCGGGACTAATGGGCCATTACTAATACCTCCACCCATTAGTCCCGGTTCAAACAAGAACCGGGACTAATGTGCCTCCACGTGGCTATGTGCGCCGAGCCCAGTCAGGGGGCCTTTGGTCCCGGTTGGTGGCACCAACCGGGACCAAAAGTCCATGTTTTTCTGGAAAGTGGCTGCTTTAGGGGTTTTGAGGGTTATTTTTAGGTTGTTATATTAGCTAGCTAATAGAGAGAAGTGTCCTCTCTTATATCTTCGTCCTTGGTTTACCAACGCTGCTGCTATATATGTTCATTTTACCCGCTGATATAATAACTCATGCATGCTCGCATACATCAGCATATATAATAACAAGTACTCGTCCTACTAATCATGCATCATCATACAACTTCTATTCGTTATTAATAATAAGTCATACGATCATCATCCTCATAGTCATCGAACCCAACCCTACATAATTGTTCTTAACACATGATCATCAGTATCAGGTAGGACCTAAACACCCTGAAGGTAAAATAGTATAAAACAATATAGACCCTGACTCTCCATTATGAAGAATGGCGATCATCCTGTCTCCAATTTTTGCCCTTCGCTGAATGTTGCTTCCAAGAAGCTCCATACGACTGTCCATACATTTTTTCCATTTTTTGATTGTCATGTCTCCACTTCTTTTAGAAACCCGGTATGGACAGTTCAGATTCGTAGGAAGACCTGGTTGTATGTTCAAAACATGAAGGCTACCGTGTGTATACATCAGATGAGGCAGACAATCATTCGGGATTATCTGTTGAAAAACATAGTAATAACTTCGTAGTTAGCAATGATATGATGTACTAGTTTTAGAAGTGTGCAAAAAGATGCACGGATGTCGTAATAGTAAAAAATCTTACCAGGGTATCTCCATGGTAGTTATCATAGTTCAACACGTGCACTAGTGGCACGTATTGACCATAATGTTGAGGAGTTCGATTATAGACATTGTAATTCTCAAGATCAGTACAAAATGTGACCAGATGATTTTTCTCCTGATAAGTTAGTTCAGAGCCTTCGGTGTAGTAGGTTCTGTCTACCATCTTCCGCACATTTTTTGAAGAATAAAAATAAGCTGTCAATGGAGAATAAGTTGTCAACTATTTTGAAATAAACAATATAAATTACTTAATAACTATGTTAAGCTCACATGGGGGAAGAATTGGAGGTGTATCCACAAGGACGAAAATCGTAGGTCTCTCTTGCTCGATTGTAGGATCACCAAGATCCATGGTAACAAGCATACCCTCATCAAAACCATACATCTTGCGAAGTGCTTCCCAATTTTTGCAACCAAAATGGGTTACACTCTGAGCATTGTACAGCTTTACTTGAAAATCCACACCATGATGGGTACTTAGGATATTTTTTTTGGTTTCGAAATTTTCATGGTCTTCAAAACCCATCCTCTCCAAGACATAGCGTCTTGCAAAGCATGGGATAAGCTAGTCGAATTGGAAAAGATGAAAAATATTATCATGATTAAAATAGTTGAAGTCATGAGTAATTACGGAAAAAAACTATTATCGTCGGTTGCGTACCATATGAACATCGAAGGTCTCCTCGAGCTTAATGCTGAAGCGACGATCTTCGTCCAGCTCAATGAACCTGTCGCAGATACCTCGGTCGTCATGGCACCAGTCGCACTCCCCCAGGCGGTTTTCGTCGTCCGAGTACGACATTTTGTGCCTATGTTCATAATTCAAATATTAAACTAGATTATTAATCACGGGTTGACTATCGGTGATGTACGTAGCTCCTCCTTTCATTCCCGAGTGGATTATTACATCAAATTGTCTAGCACACAGGAATGAAGGAGAACTTATCCAATATGAGCATTTAGTAAGCAAAACCAAATCATAAAAATAAGAAAAACCAAATCATAAAATAAAGTAGTATTCAAATTAGCATGCATTCAATAATTATAAGCAAAAGTACATCATCTCTTGGTGTCCGTACATCGTTGAATATTATCACTAATATAGCATCACTAATACAACTAGAACCGTAGCGCCCGACGGGTATCGACGCGGGCGGTGGACACCCAAAGATAAAGAACCATCACAGGATCATAGCTCCAGTGAGATCCCTGGAGAACCTGCCAGGTATTGTCGAATCTGCCCTCCAATGCAACCATGTAGCGACGGACGTGCTCGTCCCCCTCGCTGACACGGTGACGTACCACCTCCGCGGTGTCCGGAAGCCTCGGCACCGTCACTGGACCACGCGACCGCCACCAAACAAGGATCGGGTCAACAATGGGCTGCCTCCGCACCAACCTACGTCCCCCAGAAGGTAGCACCTCACAATACCAGCCCGGCGGAGCCCAGTCCCGAATATGGCCCTGATCTAGGAAGCCTCCACCGCCGAGTCGACGACGACGAGGATGCGGGATAGGCATCGCCGACGTCGATGCGGGAACTACTTCTATATATAGTTAAATAAAGTAGTTTTATTAATTAAATCAACTAGCTAGTTCAACTACTAAACACTTACTATAAATAAATAAAGTAGTACTTACTAAAAACAAACTACTTCTATATATAGTAAAATAAAGTAGTTTATTAAATCAACTAGCTAGTTCAACTATATATGAAGCACTTACTATAAATAAAATAAAGTAGAATTACTAAAAATAAACTAGTATTTTTCTAACTAAATATATTAAACACTTTCTTTTCTTATTTTTTTCATTTTTCTAAATACGTACTATGAACAAAAAAATCATTAAAATTCTATAAACAAAATTACAACAGAAAAAAATCATAAAGATTCTATGAACAAAATTACAACAGAAAAAAATCATAAAGATTCTATGAACAGAAAATCTATGAACTACACATCCAACAAAAAAAATCTATGAACTACAAAAAAATCTAAAAAAAATCTAACAAAATCTAACAAAAATCATAAAAAATCTAA
>NC_041381.1:643830829-643839268 GCF_002162155.2 Triticum dicoccoides | reverse complement strand
GCGGCGACGGCGTCGGGGCGGGGCGGCGATGGCGTCGGGGCGGGGCGGTGACGGCGAGGTGGCGGCAGGGGACGGCGCGCGGCGTCGGGAGAGATCGAACTCGGGGCAGGGTGGCAGTGCTACTTATATAGCAAAGGCTTTGGTCCCGGTTCGTATGACAAACCGGTACCAATGCACGCCTTTTGTCCCGGTTGGAGCCACCAACCGGGACCGAAGGCCTTTTTTCGGCACCGCAAAGGGCGGGAAACGAGGACCTTTGGTCTCGGTTGGTGGCACCAACTGGTACCAAAGAGGGGTATTCGTACCGGTTGGCTCCACCGACCGGTACCAATGGACTCGTCTATTTTTTTATTTTCTGCAACTGTTTTTTAGTGGATTCTTTCTGCAGCTGTTTTTTTAGTCCCACCTCGCCTAGCGAGAGGCACTCGCAGCTGTTTATAAGCCCTGAGTGCAGAGACAATGAAGAAGAGGCTCAATGCTCACCTGCACGTTGGTTAGCTTCAAGACTTGAGAAATAGGGGTAGACTGTACAGAGCTATGTGCAGTGCAGTTGACACTATTCCGAAAGGCTTGAAGCAAATTAACGAGCATTGCGCCTCTTTTTTATTAGTTGTGATTAACTTAACTAAAAAACGAGCATAGATGCTTATTTTTAATGACTTATTACAATTCAGAAATAAATAGAAAAAAATAGTTGTAATTAACTTAACTAAAAAATGAGCATAGATGCTTATTTTTAATGACTTATTACAACTCAGAAATAAAAATAAAAAAATAAATATAGCAGAAAAGAAAAAAAAACTATATAAAAAACTGCTCAGAAATAAATAGAAGCAAAAATAGTTGTGATTAACTTTACTTAAAAAATGAGCATAGATGCTTATTTTTAATGACTTATTACAATTCAGAAATAAATATAAAAAATAAATATAGCAGAAAAGAAAAAAAACTATATAAAAAACTACTCAGAAATAAATAGAAGTAAAAATAGTTGTGATTAACTTTACTTAAAAAATGAGCATAGATGCTTATTTTTAATGACTTACTACAATTCAGAAATAAATAGAAAAAAATAGTTGTGATTAATTTAACTAAAAAATGAGCATAGATGCTTATTTTTAATGACTTATTACAACTCAGAAATAAAAAGAAAAAAATAAATATAGCAGAAAAGAAAAAAAACTATATAAAAACTGCTCAGAAATGAGCATAGATGCGCTTATAGAGAAAATTCAACCTAAATTCATAATGAATTTCTACTAATTTCAGAGAAATTCATATGAATTTAGATTAAATTTCCTGTATAAGGGCATCTATTTTCATTTTGAGAGGAGCTCAACAAAGGGAGAGAGGGAGGGGCTTATAAACCGGTCTGATTCCCCTTCGGTTGGCGAGGTGGGACTAAACTCTGACCGCAACAAGGGCCAACCCTTTAGTCTCGGTTGGTGGCTTGAACCGGGACTAAAGGGCAGACTTTGGTCCCGGTTCGTCCTACCAACCGGGACCAATGGTGGTGGGCCAGGAGCGAGGCGTATTGGTCCCGGTTCGTCCAACCAACCGGGACCAAAAGGTCCAGACGAACCGGGACCAATGGCCCACGTGGCCCGGCCGGCCCCCGGGGCTCACGAACCGGGTCCAATGCCCCCATTGGTCCCGGTTCTGGGTTGAACCGGGACTAATGGGCTGACCTGGCCTGGACCATTGCCCCCTTTTTTACTAGTGGTTCCTCGGCAACCGCGTGTCATAAATGTGGGCACCAGATGGACGGACGGGCGGCTGTGGTGTCGTTTGAAGGCGGAGCAGTCGCGCGCACCGGGAAGCGGCGGGCGGTGGTCTCTCGGTCGGTGCATCGCTTCAATGCCGGCGCCAGTGAGATGTCGGGTCTGCTCTGGCCAGAATGAGTGCAGCACTGATGCTCCAGAGCGGCGCTGACCGTGTTTTGGGCAGAAAGCACGCAAGGGCAAGGGAGATCGGTTTTGTGGGCCAGGGTTGTCAGAAGAGAACGTGGCAGCGGACCGAACACCCGCAAATTCCCCTAATTTGTCTTCGGCTTGCGGGAAAAAATACGTCTGCACCATTGAGCGGATCAATACAGGTCCACATTGGATTGCACAACATATCTGATATGGTCTGAAGGTATACACACGGTTTGAGCATCGGTGGTGTTGGAGATGCCCTAGACACCCCTCTCGCGACCCTCGCGACCCCCGCGCCGCCTCCCCCGGTGCGGCGGGGGAACTCTAGTCGCGCAGCCGTGGCCCCCTCCCCACCTCGCCCCATCTCCTCGCCGCCGCCTGAGGCAGTCACGGGGAAAGCCCGGGGCGCCAAGGATGGTGGCGGCGGAGTCTTGGCTGCCCTGCCCCGGCATGGGGAGTCCCGGATCTGGAGCGGCGGCTCCTTTAGCGAGGCACGTCAGGCTCCAGCGAGCAGCCGTGCGGGCGGTGGATCTGGCGTCTTGGCCGCGCGGGCGACGGGATTCTGGTGGTCGTTGGTGGCTAGCTGCGGCTTTTGTGGCGGTTGGTGCGCGTGATCTGGTGTCTCCCCTCCTCCCATGTTCGGCGTGTGGGCCAGCCTGGTTGGCCATGCTTCCCTTGGTCACCGGTTCTGTACAGGAGGTGCTGCTGGTGGCGGGGATCTAGTCAGGGCGAAATCCCTGGCCGGCAATGGCTGGCCGCGCCGACGGTGACGCCTAGGGCGGCGTTCCCCTCCTTGGAGGCGTCGGTATGGACTGATCTCCTCAGTTCCCCTTCCCCTAGGTCTCCCGGGCGAAAGCCCAAACTTTGCTGGGTGGCGGCGACACTCACAACTTCGGTCCCTTCTTGAAGGCACCGCTTTGGGAACCTTGGGGTTGGGTGGCGCTTGTGGGTGGTGGGCGACGGCGGTGGTGCGGACCTATCCTAGCATGGATCTACGTCCATTGCTTGGAGATGGACTCGCATAGGTGGAGGTCGTCGTTTGGCGTTGTAGGATCGAAAGTATGTCTAGAGGGGGGGTGATTAGACTACTTGACCAAATAAAAATCTAGCTTTTTCCCAATTTTAGTTCTTGGCAGATTTTAGCAACTTAGCACAAGTCAAGCAATCAACCTACACATGCAATTCTGAGAGTATAGCAGCGGAATGTAAAACAATTGCATATGAAGGTAAAGGGAGGAGTTTGAGCAAGCAAACGCAATGTTGACACGGAGATTTTTTATCCGTGGTTCCGATAAGTGGTGCTATCGTACATCCACGTTGATGGAGACTTCAACCCATGAAGGGTAACGGTTGCGCGAGTCTACGGAGGGCTCCACCCACGAAGGGTCCATGAAGAAGCAACATTGTCTATCCCACCATGGCCGTCGCCCACGAAGGACTTGCCTCACTCGGGTAGATCTTCACGAAGTAAGCGATCTCCTTGCCCTTACAAACTCCTTGGTTCAACTCCACAATCTTGACGGAGGCTCCCAAGTGACACCTAACCAATCTAGGAGACACCACTCTCCAAAAGGTAATAGATGGTGTGTTGATGATGAACTCCTTGCTCTTGTGCTTCAAATGATAGTCTCCCCAACACCCAACTCTCTCTCACAGGATTTGGATTTGGTGGAAAGAAGATTTGAGTGGAAAGCAACTTGGGGAAGGCTAGAGATCAAGATTTATGTGGTAGGAATGGAATATCTTGACTTCAACACAAATATAGGTGGTTCTCTCTCAGAAAATGTATGTTGAAAGTGTAGGCATGTTCTGATGGCTCTCTCCACGAATGAAGAGTGGGTGGAGGGGTATATATTGCCTCCACACAAAGTCTAAACGTTACACACAATTTACCAAACTCGGTGGGACCGACTCATGAAACTCGGTCAGACCGATTTAGTTCATAATGCGACCGTTAGGCATTTCGGTGGGACCGACATGTTAACTTGGTGGGACCGATATCGTTAGGGTTAGGGCATAACGTAATCTCGGTGAGACCGATTACACAAACTCGGTGAGACCGATTTTGGTAATAGACAAACAGAGAGTTGGTCAGGCAAACTCGGTGGGACCGATTCGCTCATCTCAGTTGGACGGAAACGTTACGAAAGGGAAACAGAGAGTTTGCATTGTAATCTCGATGGGACCGATCGCTCATCTCGGTTTGACCGAAACGTTACGAAGGGAAACAGAGAGATTTCAATCCCATCTCGATGAGACCGAGATCCCTACCGATGAGACCGAAAAAGACTAGGGTTTCTGGTAGTGACTATGTCAACTAAACTCGGTGGCGCCGGATAGAAAGTTTCGGTGGGGCCGAGTTTGACTTTTGGTTTGGGACATATGTGGATGTGAGAAAGTAGTTGAGGATTTTGGGAGCATATCACTAAGCACTTTGAGCAAAGAAACTCATTAAGCAACACTTCACCCCCCTCTTAATAGTATTGGCTTTTTCTATGGACTCAATGTGATCTTGGATCACTAAAATTAAAAATGTAGAGTCTTGTATTTTAAGCTTGAGCCAATCCTTTTGTTCTTAGCATTTTGAGGAGTCCACATTTCTCATCCATGCCATGCCAAACATTGAGCTTTCCTGAAATATTTATCTTGAAATAGCATTAGCTCAATGAGCTATATGTTGTTAGGAATTAGCAAAACCACCTAGGGATAGTTGCACTTTCAGGCGTCAGGGTGGCGTCCATGGCAGAGGACCTTCCAAGGCTCGCGTAGGTGGAGCTCGTCTGTTGGTGTTGTGGTGGCGTCGATGGCGGAGGAGCTGCCCAGGTTGACACCTCAATCTGCTCTGAAGATGGACCAGTGGAAGATGGCGGCGATGATACATTTGAGTGCGGCGGATCGGTTTGTGCCCCAGACCCGATAAATGGCTCAGTCGGGGCCTCCGATTTTAGATGTTAGGCTTAGGTGAGAGGTCTGGATATGTGATCTGGCTTGCATCCCTTCATCATATAGATAGGAGTAGCGGCAGATGTTGTCAAAATGACGGATTCAGGCATATTATTGTTCTACTTTGTAAGATCCTCAAGAATAATCAATAAAATGGCCACATACATCTTACAGATGCCAGAGGCGGGGTCATCCTCCTTTTTAAAAAAAAAATAGGAACTCTCGCAAGTCGCTGAGAGCGTGCATGCTCGTTCTGCTGTGCTGCATCGTTCTATCGTGCATGTGCACCGTGGAGCGGCTGAAGGCTCCTCTCCACGCTTCCTTCAAGTTTTTACTTTTCTTTTGGTCCGGCAGTAACAGGGCCCAGCTCAAACGCGGCATCATCGCAAGTGCAAGTGCACACGACGCCTGGGATTTCCCAAGATTGTCGTACGGTCGCTGTCCCGTGAATTAAAACGGTGATAGTACGAGGCGCAGTAGGTTAATACAGATAGTGTGGTCGTCGTACGAGAACTCAGCTTAAGCAAAAGAGTAATCGCATGCATGTGGCTATCACGTGGCCGCGAGCATGGGAGCGAGCACGTCAACTTGCCGCGATGCGAGGACGGGTTATCATTCTTTTGTTAAGGGTAAAGTGCACTTTGATTGGACAAAAGTGCGCTTAGGCGTCCGACGTGGAGATATTAAAGCGGTGGTCTCACTGGTGTTATGCCAGCGATGAACATCTACATCTAAGCTAGTGACACAACTGCTGGTCGATCCATGAGTACTACTCCCAAAGTAACTAGTGTCAAAATCCTTCCAAAAAAAGTAACTAGTGTCAAAATAACATCTTATGTTAAATTATAAAGTGAGTATATCTTTTTTTTCCTATTTGGAAAAAAGAGTTTTCTCATCGGATTAACCTTTATATATAACTATACATACATATAATTATACTGTAAGCCAACCAATTAAATGATTGACATATTCATATGGCTTAATTTTCCTGCTTGTGCAATATTGTCTGCCTGTCCGGCCTCACACACTGCTACTATACGAAATGATCAAGTCGTGAATGAACAAAGTACCGGAATGGAACATTATATTCGTGACATCATGTATGCATTATTACCATTATTAAACGATGATCGATCTCCCAAGTTGATGACCTAAACTTCTCGCAAAAAAAGAAAGTTGATGACATAAACAGCCAAACAGGAGAATCACATCCGAGATCCATACCCTGGACAGCTACTTCCATAGTCCCATCCATTTCCATCCATCTTGACAGAATCAATACCTTCTCTTCCTACAAAACAAGATGACAGATACAATGAATCCCAGAGGAATTAGGAATACTGGAACGTGTAATTAACGAGCTGATTATTTCGGTGTCAAGATGGACGCATTGTTAAGCTGCCATTACCAGCTCCAGCCGCGGCGTAATTAGAGCAAGTTGAGAAGACGCTGCTGCATGTGCCTGGCACTCATCCTGCTCCAACTCCCCCCTCTCTCTGACTCTCACACACAAAATAACCTCGGGTTTATCATGGATTATCATACTCTGCACAGGTAGGCAAAGATGTGAGAAGAGACTAGAGATCCATGGAGTCTGCCTCTGTGCCATGTGGTGATTCCCCTAGTATAAAAGCACGTCGAAGTGGTCCACACAAACCACAGCCAAAGCATAGCAGACCCAATGGAGAAGAGAGAGGCGCACCGGCCCTTTCCAGGCCACCAGGCCACCTGGCCCTCTTGCCCTCGCGTTCAGCTCGGATGAACGATGATGTGAGGAAGCAAGAGAAGCAAAAGGGAAGAGGGGGCGGAGGTGGAAGCGGAGGAGGGAGGCTGGCGAGGATGCTGCGGGAGCACAGGGCCAGGCTCTACATCATCCGGCGCTGCGTCGTCATGCTGCTCTGCCACCATGACTGACGCTCGCTCCATCGATCGATGTTTACCTGCGACCCTGCCCCTGCTACATCGTCTCTGCTTGCTCCTCTGTCCAGCCACCATGTATCTAGGTTAGGTATTGTTGTTTCGATCTTGGTTTTGCTTGTGCAGGCTCCACAGATTAACTCCTTGGTGTAAATATAGGCAGGGGACGTAGGTAGTTTTTCTTTCTTAATTCTGACGGTTACTCTGGGTTTCGAGGTTTGTTGGTAGTGTGGCGTGGTGCTCCCAAGTCCTGCAATGGCGAGGATGCACATGTATCGATCTGTTCTGGGTACTCTGTTGGCATCTCGGTTGTGTTTTCTCTCTCTGGGCAACGAAATGGCCTAAAAAAAAGGAGAAAAAGGTTATCTAGCTCTTGGTCTTCAATCTTGTGATTTTTGTTGCAGAGACACGATTGTGACCAATTGTTCTTGGTTCCTTAAAAGATCATATATGACCATGTCAAATGTCCGAAATTTTACGAGCTTAATTTCCCCACAGTAGTATCCAAATGGAAACGACAAGCGTACTAAAGTAGTCTGTGTATTATTTGGTCTCATTCAATTAGTTGTTTGCTACACAACCCAAAGAGTCTTGATGTAGTAATTAACCAAATAAAACGTATACTTGTGGCACTGATCACTACTATTTCGGCGTTGGAAAACCTGTTTTTCCTATGAATTGTCTAGCTTAAACTAGCAGGATAGCCTGCATACTTGAGTAATAAACATGGTTTATATATACTTGGCATGGTCAACTTAGCAATGATAGGTTTTAACCAAAATGATGTCTTGAGAAACAATGAGTGTATTTTGGTGGAAATCTTTCTATAAAGTTCATTAGATTGTCTAGTGATTGTTTTCTGCAACAACAGAACACTGATGGCATTGCGATCCGTGGTCTAACATACAAAACCACAGAGTTTCCTACTCTTTTTAGATATCCTCTTCCACCCCTTCCCATTGTTGTCAGGGTCAGTATCCTGGCATCTCAAGGGGTCAACGGGTATGACCACACCTCTATATCTTTACCTAATAACAAAGCAAATTAGGTATCTTTCGTCCGTCATGGTATTTTACACAAAAGTCCTTGTGTTTTGTTGAAATTAACCCGCAGTTTGGATTTAAGTCACACCCGAACCGTTATTTTACATTTTTTTTAAAAACCCTGATGTTTTAGGTAATTCATCTGAGGATCATATTTAAGTCAAATAATGTTTTTTTAAATCATCCATATCTTTTAAACCGTAACTTTGATTTGAACATGTTATATATGAAATTTGATTAAAAAAATATGTAGAATATGAATATGAGATTATTTTCACCTGTTAAGTATTTTTAAATATTATTTTAGAATATATTTAAGTCAAATAGATGATTTTTTAAATTATCCGTATCTTTTAAATCGTAACTTTGATCTTAACATATTATATATGAAATTTTATTAGAAAAATATGTGGAATCTAAATATGATGTTAATTTTACTTGTTAAATATTTTTAAAATATCGTGTTGGGAGCAAACTTATAATTTATAGCGTAAGATCCGTTTTCCATTCGTACCGGCGGCGACCCGGATTGCAAATAAACACCCCACTATAACAATATAGGGAAAAGAAAACATCAATAACTACACATGCATACCTCTGAAAAATGTCGTAGGGGAAAA
>NC_041381.1:643827931-643830448 GCF_002162155.2 Triticum dicoccoides | reverse complement strand
GGGGGGGGAGGGAGAGGGAGAGAGAGACGCCTTAGGATTAAACATATTCAAACACGTTTTTTTGTGTGAACACCGAGGCCATCGCCGGCGAGTGTGAGAAGGAGGATAAGCGGCAACACAAATATGATGCCTCGCAAAAATAAAGGAGATAGACCTATTATGGTCTTGTGTGATGGTTGTTGGGTTAAGAGTGTGTGTTATGTTTTCTCTTCCGTTGCAACGCACGAGCTCTTTTGCTAGTTTCTACTAATGTGCTTTCCCTAATCCTTTCAACTTTTCTGTTCTCATAATCCCTTTGAGCTAATCTTGCATGTTTTTCATCTAGTTTCCTTTTAATCACTATATCATTAAGTCTTTAATATATATTATATTTATGTAAGGAAAAAACCTACGAAACACATATATACAACTGTGAGTACTATGAAATTTAAAAGTTGTAGTCCTAACTTCGTATTAGTTTGCTAAATTGACACTTTAGGGTACAAACATGTTTAAGTATTTTTTTGCTGAATTTTCATACTTGCTCAAATTTATACTATCACCATTGTCAGTCATCGCCTCCTCTTCCAAGAAAAGAGGCTTAGGGTTTCTCTGCCTCCTGCCGGTCCACCTAATCTCTGGTAGCCCTAGGGCCATGGAGGCACGATGGTCCCCGACCCTTGCCGCCGGGAGGGATCTTGCTCCGGTTTTTAGTTATTTTTATGAGTTAGTTTAGGTTTTGTGTCCTGCACACGAAGAGGAGGTGGTGGCGGCTCCCTGAGGATGGAATATGGATCTCTCCGCCTAGCCTCCTGTCCCGGTAATGTGCCTAGCGTCGTCTGAGGGTATGTGGAGGGGTGTCTCCGGCGGATCTCACAGGATTCGGCCAGTGTTGGTCTTCGATGGATTTGTTTGGATCCAGTCTCTATTCGTCTTCGTTCGTGTGTCTACAGGTTGGACTCTTTTGATCTATACTTCTGTTCAACGGTGACAGTTGTTCTGGTGCTCTGGTCCTGTGGGGCCTTACCATGAAGAATTGCCAACTGTCTACTACAACAAGCTTGGACTGACTTCGATGAGGGAGGGGCGATGACAGCGGTACGCCTTCGGCTCGCTCCAGTGCTTGTAGTGGTCACTAGGTAGTATATGTACATGGATGTAGTTTTTTTGTGTTTTTTGTACTGACATGGCATGAACGATTGATCGAAAGTTTTCTAAAAAAATAACATTGTCATTACTCTTGAATTCGTCTGCTAAAGCATCTGTCCCCAACCCCCAAGACACCTATTGAGGTCGGTGAAGGGAACCTAGTGTTTCGTGATTAAATAATGGGAAGCACTTTCTTTTGAACTTGTTCTTTGTTGAACTCTTCTTCTTTTATTGCTTCAATTTGAATACATGGGCATAGTGCATGCATTATTCACTACTTGGAAATCGCTATTTTGTCATTTTTGTATAGCTTACGTGTTTGCTTATTTCATCACTAAACTTTACACATATGTAATATACATCCATATGATCACATAGAATTCTTTTAAAAAAGTTGAAACTTTGGGTGCATAGTTTTTTATAAGTTTAGGTCCTCACACTAATGTGGTGAATCCTTGTTATCTGATTTTTTTTTGACAGAGTAAATCAATGGGCAATACCGCATATGTAAAATCGACAACGTATACGTAAAGGATGTGTTTGGTTACACCAATTTTAAGCACTTTGCATCTCTAGCCCAACTCAGCTTGGCAGAGTGAATACAAGTCAAAAACCAAGTGTGGCACATTGTTTGTTTGCGTGCATCCCCTCCAGCCTGGCTGATCAACAACATCAACACCTGTGTTTGGTTGCATGCATGTTCTATTTAGATGCAAAGAGCTGTTGTTTGGTTACATACAACAGAAGTGATGTGGTAACCTCTTCTAGTAGCGGTGAGGTTACCGGTACATTCGCACATAGCAACAACATACGTAGCGTAACCATGACCATAGAATAAACCATAAGCATAAGCATACGTTCATAGCCATAACCACAATAGTTCAAATAGGCTAACATAGGAACGGTACCACATAGTCTTCAAAATGGATTAACATAGCACAGATAGCAGAGATCCCATCCTAAGCACCATTAGCAGCACCAACAACACCACCCTCTGAAGCAGCAACACCCTCATCAGCATCCATGTCGAATTCTCTGGGGTGCGACCCTCACTTTGCCACCATCTCAATGCCCTCATTGTTGAAGACTCAAACCTCCGAGTTCGCGGGACTTACCATCTTGAAGGTGTGAACACACCCGATCCTGATCTCATGGGCTACAGAAAGCAACCCAGCGCTTATCAAGGGCGATCCTACCGCCGATCATCCTAGTGGTGCCTTCCAGTTGCAGTTGTTGTTAGTCGTCAGCTTGAGCAACTCTGGGACGGGGACGAGGTGCATGCTGAAGGCAGGGGCAGCTTCAGAACCTCCAATTTAGGTCGAAAGACGGTCTTCCAAAAGTGCATCGATCAGGCGTTCTGCTGGTAATGTCCATACATTTTAACCCTCT
>NC_041381.1:643819480-643827743 GCF_002162155.2 Triticum dicoccoides | reverse complement strand
TTCTCCTTTTTGCCCAAGGCGATATCTTTTCCCTTCCCATCAGAGACGGCATCGTTGCCCTTCCTGGTAGAGGTGACCTCCTTCTCCTCCCCGGCAGAGGCGACCTCCTTGCCAACCTTATTGTTCCCTCCCATGACAAGCTTCTCAATCTGCATTGCAAATACACATATGAATTAGTGGTCGAATAAAAACGCATGACAACGTATGATCAACATCGTTCCAAACGATTCCGAGGAGCAGGATGAGCACCTGGCGAGGGTTTCTCGGCTTGGCTGCTCTACAATGCCCCTCAAGGTGGTCGACTACATGCTCTAGGCTACCATGTGTGTGTATTCAAACTCTCGAATCCGTCTGAGGGTTTGTTCAAGCCCTCGAAATTGCTATGCTTGTGTGTGAAAAACCTTGAATTCTCGAATTGAGGGTTTGTTCAAGCCCTCGAAATTGCTATGATGTGTGTGTGAAAACCCTCAACTCAGGGTTTGTCCAAGCACTCAAAATTGCTACAAAGTGGGTGCAAAAAACCTCGAATCCAGGCTTTGTTCAAGCCATCAAAATACCTGCCCGTGCGTGTTCAAACCCTGGAATCAATTCAAATGGTCTGAAATCTAAATCAATTCAATCGATCCCAACTTGAAGCCTAACCCATCAACTTAACAGGGGCAATTCATGGTAAACTGAGTGCGACGCATTAAAATCTATGATATAGAGGTGAGAGAGGACAAGCCCCACTTGCCGGTGCTCACCGCGCAAATCTTGGCACCGTCGTCGGTGAGAGATAGAGAGGAGGGTGAGCTATGAGAGGAGGGGAGAGTGAACCAGTGGGAGAAGGGGCGAGTGAGTGGTGGAAGGAGGTGAGGGGAGTTACGAAACTGCTTCGGGAGAACGCGGTTTCTAGTGCATGTTCTCATGCATGCAGCCGGTCCTACCCACGTGTGCACCTCACATCCCTCGATTTGTCTATTTCCAGCTAGTCAGGATCAAAGGTGCTTTAAGGTTTGTGTGGGCCGACATTTTGATGTGGCCCATGCTACCAAACAGGCCAAAACCGCACCACACAGGCATGGATGGACCTAAGGACATCTTCAACGCGGACCCTCAAACCACCCGCAACCTTCCAGACCATGCTGTCTAGACGTGTTTTGCCATCAAATGCGGTCCTATATCGGTTCGTAGGCCGGTCTTGACGCGCTTTTTCCACAAACCGGAGACCAACTGGGGGTGGCTTTGCGGGCATCCGGACTGCTACCACATGCACTCCTGACTAACCTGACCCACCAAAACCCTCCTCCCTCACCCATGAACGTTCCCGCCCGATGCCAACTACTTGCATTCATGCCACTGTAGAGCAGCCCGTCCGCATTGACACCAGCCCAGAGCGGACACAACCTCTCCCTGGCGCCGACATTGAAGCGGCGCGCCAGCCGAGAGCGCCGCCCACGCCATGTCGCCGGTGTCCACGCCTGTTTAATGAGGGAGAGACGTTTACTGGATGGGAAGGGACGGATATCTACCACGTCCGTTCAATGCATGTCCATTCGTATGCCACCATTAAGCAGGCACACCGGCCAAGGAACCAACTCCGGCGCCTCACATTGACGCACCTGGACGCTTGGGCTCACCAAAATCCGCTATTAAAAGGTAGCCGCACTCGGCTAACTCCGCACCACATCACATCCGCTTCACATCCTTCTCTCTTGCACCACATTCGCCATGACCGCAAGCTCTAGCGCTTTGTGGGAGAACATATCAACGGAGAAAAAACACGAGATGGCCCCCCTTGTAGCCACATGACAAACTCGGAGATCGAACACAACATGTCGGCTAGCTCGCCTGCGGTTTTGACGATGACCCTACGGTGCAAACGGGCACGGACGGCGACACCACACCAGAACCCGCGCATGTGCTTGTCGGTTTAACCATGAAGCAGGCGCACTTTGAAGCTGGCATGGCGAAGGAGGAGGAGCTTTTGCCAGCTCCTAGCTATGTTAGCGTTCCGGCAGGCGTAGAAGGAGCAGCGGCACAACCTCTTCCTCGTCGAGCAGCACCAGCTGACGGAGGGCCAAACCTACAGCGAGTGCACAAGAGAGAAGACCGTGGTAGCCATAGTCGCGACGATCTTGAACTTTGTTGCAAAGCAGCGGGCACTCTACGAGGCCGCACATGCTCAATGCGCCACTCACAACACAGAGGCCGGGCAACCTCATTTGGACGCGACAGCACACGCGCTGGCGGCGCGGGCGGTCGAGGAGGCGAACGCCGCCAGCTGCGCTTTCCTACATGTCATCGTCCAACTTTTGGGGGCGCATGTGGCAGGTGGATAGTGACGGACCGTCCATGTCCACCGGCACCGGCGGTGGATTGGTCGCGGACTCCTCCGATGATGAGTAGGTCATGGGAGGCGGCAGGGCATTGTGTCCCAAGTGGGCCGATCCGTCTCCCATGTCCTACTCTTCCTCGCCAGAAACCTCACCTTCACTTCACGGTTCTTAAACTCCGCCGACGCTCATGAAGACATCAGATGGAGGACCTGGTCGCTGATGCGGAATTCAAGAAAGTGGACGACGGGCGCGGCCGTAGGATAGGTTTAGGTCTGGCCGCTCTCTTTTTAATGAGAAATGTCTGAATTGTAATGAATGTGCTCTGGTTTATAGGAAAATCAGCCGGTTTGCAAGAATTACGTCCGGTTTGTTTAAACCTTGTTTGAAATATATGATAGCATTGGATGGTCGGGTACCGCATCCATGTGCACGGACTGGTCCTCCCTCTCCGCGGACGGATGCTAGAGTAAATTTGGGAGTCAGCGTTGTAGATGCCCTAATGCAGGTAACTAAACTCATCTAACATGTTTTTTTATACGAAGGAATTCGGTTTTCCCCATCCATTAATTAAGGAGAATAGAGTTTGTTTACACATCACCAAAATTACAGAAGGGCTAAAATGTGATCTTGATGGTGGTGTGGTGTTTGGATTTTCCAGCATTGTATAGTTTATCAGGCAGATAGAATAAGATGTGTTAAAAAAAGGCAGATAGAATAAGATCTAGAACACAAAATACTAACCCCTGAAAAATCCCGTCCTTATTCAGGTATGCAGGGCGTACCTAGCAAGGGAGGGACCATATGGTAACACATGACTTGACAGGAGTTTCAAAATATTATCACCGTGAATGGAAGTATGGAGAGCGCTTGAGATCAATTAGGGTCACCCTTCTCCCTATTATAATCATAACCTAAATCGCGCGCCGGAAAGGAAAACTGCTACTAGCTAGCGTGTCACTTCAAAGTATTTGCTCTGGCCTGTAAGATATGATTTCGTGTCCCTAGGACAATCACATATCATATCGTAGAACTGTATACAACCATATCACATAGAGCTAGCTACTAGTTCCGATCATATGAGAACTGTGGAGCACAACGGGAGCTGTCCCCATAATTAGCTGGATTAATAGGAGTGCGAGCAGGAGCATAGCTAGCTCTGTCCCTTGCATATGCATGTGGTTACGTCGTGCGGTCCGCTGACCCTGCCGTGAATTAACAAGGGCTATAATACGGTAGGTTGGCACTAAAAGCGCAGCTTAGTCAGAAAGCATCTGCAAAAGCGCAGCTTAGTCACATGTGCTGGCGCATGAGAGCCGAGCAGACGGAGCGCACAGAAAAGAAAAGTTGCATTCATCAGCAAGCAGTAAATAATCGGTTTTAAAATGTTCCTTCAATTTTGTTTCTTCCTGCGGAGCTCCCGCTATATTGGAAGCTAATTGAACGAGCATCAATCATGCACCTTTCCTGTGTGTGCAATGTTTGCCTCATGCGACTAATAATAGCCAAACCCAATACTTAAACTGCTGGATATTAAACGCAAAAGTAATCATGAAAAAAACCAAAAGCGCTCCTAAAGAAACCAAAAGTACTCCTCCCAAAAATTAAAAACCCCAAAAGTATCCAACTGAACACCATTATCGCCATGACATCATGCAATATAAAATGATCGATCCCTCGAGTCAAGTTGATGACATAAACAACCAACCATGAGCACACATCCAAGATCCGACCGGAGGGAGGATCTCAACTTCATGTGTTCCTCAACGAAGGTGCCTGGCCACCGGCTGCGCTTTTCAAGAGGAAGAAATTTGACCATTTTGACCTATGGACGAAATCAATTCACGGAATGAACTGACCGTGAAATTATTTCACAGCCCTAACCTTTTTGTGTAGCGCCCGCCACGACGGCGCCACACCCTACTGTGCAACGCCTAGCGAGGGGGCGTTGCACACCAGTCCACCGTGGCAGCCCTTGGGCCCGCACCCAGCAGTGCAATGCCTCCGCGCTAGGCGCCACACATGTAATGTGCAGCGCCCAGCCCGTAGGCGCTGCACGGTGACTTAGACGCCAGCCGCCCGCTCCCCCTCCCCCACCCCACCCATTCGTTCGGTTTTGAAGTAACAGAAGCAGCGGCGCGGCGGGTTCCTCCTCTCCCCCTCTCAATCCCCTCTCCCAAATCCTTCAGATCCGACGATTTGGTCCGTGCATTTCTTCACCAATCCATCCTAGAAGGTACTCTCTTCCGATCCCCTTCTTTCTATCCATAGAAAATATGATATTTTGAAGATTTGGGGAATCCTTGTTTGATTAGATTAGATTTGAATCTTGCATGTATTAGAACTTTGCATGTATTGATTTGTTTGATTGATTTGGGGAACCCTTGTTTGTTTGATTTGTGGAACCCTAGTTTAGTTTATGGAAGAGTTATTTTTATGAAGTAGGCATAGTTTATGGAAAAGTTATTTGTATGAAGTAGGCCTAGTTATTTGTGGAACCCTTTTTTATTAGTTATGTTTGATTTGATATGGTTGGATACATAGATTGGTATGGTTGCATCTAGTAGGCCTACTTTAGTTTTTTTGTATTCAAAAGATAATCGTGTTGACAAGAAAGCTTTCTTGCAAATTGCTAGGATGGTTTGGTTTCTCAATGATCATTGGGATCTACAACACCGGTCGTACGCTATGTCGGTGAAGCAACAGGTAATAATGAAAGTTGCCAGTGTTATGAATTTCGTGTTTTTTTTCAAACACATACCCCCCATATGTAATGATTTGTTTGTTTGCTTGTAGGAGCTTGCACCTCTGAAGCTTCGGGCTCACGGGGTCAACCTTGGGTGGATGCGCTATGATGAGCGGTACACGCCGTATGTTAGGGAGACAGGACTTCTCCCTTTCATTCAGTTGGTCAGCAGGTCGACGCCACCCAACAATGCTCCAGCACTCACCGCGCTTATTGATCATTGGAGGCCGGAGACACACACTTTCCATCTTCGGACCGGGGAGATGACCTTGACGCTCCAGGATATAGCTATGATCACCGGTCTTCCTATCGATGGAAAACCTCTATGTATGAGCACCAATTCTGATGGGTGGCATGAGCAAATGCTTGCCCTTATCGGTATGGTTCCTCCGGAGCCGCGGGAACCAGAAGTAGAAGGCAAGAAGAAGGAAAGAGTCGCAGCCGGTGCTACTTTCACGTGGATTGTATCGAACTTCAGTAATTGCCCTGAGGATGCTAATGAGGACACGGTGAAGACATATGCTCGTGTCTACATGTGGTATGTGATATCCAGGAGTATGTTTGCTGATGGCACAGGCAAGAATGCTCCATGGATGTGGCTCAAGGCGTTGACCGTCTTCGATAGCAAATGGAGTTGGGGTTCGGCGACACTGGCTTACTTGTATAGACAGGTATGAAGTTGTTTCTGTTTCAATTCATTGGTACATTATGAATGCGATCTTGCTGTTAATTCAACCATGTTCTCTTTTATGTGCAGTTGGACGAAGCCTGTTGTAGGCTATCTGGAGGTATTGGTGGCTGTTTGCTCGCACTTTCCATATGGAGCTGGGAGCGTTTGCCGGTTGGACGATCGAAGACCGTGAAGTTGGAGGATTGGGACGAGAAAGACGACCCACTACGGCTCCCCACTTGGGCTTACAAGTGGGATGTGTTAAATGATATGACGGATGATCCCTCGGTCATGTACAAGCTGTACAGGAGCGAGATGGACGCGATCACGCCTGAGCAGGTGAATTGACATTGCATAAGTTATTATCAAGCTTCCATCGTAACTCGATATCAATTTTTCATTCTATCCAATTTTGTAGGTTGAATGGGAACCGTATGGAAAAGGAGAGAGTTTTGGGAACCCTATAGAGTTCAGGCTGAATCCGATGTGCACTAGGGATAGGGATCTCTGGCATATGCGGTGTCCACTCATATGCAACTGGGCGGTTGAGCTTCACATGCCACATCGGGTGTACCGTCAGTTTGGTTTGTTCATGCCACACCCGCCGGAGTTTGAGGACACGGATATAGTGCTACACGCGTAAGATATAATCAACCTTGAGCAATTAGCAGCTTCTCGGTGGTTTTGATGATGCTAATATTATGTTTCTAACTTGCAGGTTGGATAGGAAAAAGCAGCGGAAGATCAAGGATTGGGCCAAGCATCACAACAAGTATGTCATACAGTGGGCGCTTGCTTTGGAGCAAGCTAGGGCTGGAAAACGAGCCAAGCTTCGTGAGCACTGCCCGATTGCGTTCAACAACTATCTCACATGGTTTCTAGGCGTCACCCGTGTGGAGGTATGCAAGCCGGCGTATGATGATAAGATTTTGGAAGAACCCACCGTCTTTGATGAGGTAGCCCAGCACCAGTACAACACATTAGTCAGGAAAGGCAACTCCGTGATCCCTGCGGGGCCAATGATGAACTTTGTGGTATGTGCCATTTTTGCTTTTCAATTTGCAATATTCACATCTTCACTTGCCTAACACGTTAATGCCTTTTCTGTTCATAGCGTGCCCAGATCAATAAAGCAGCTGATGAGACCGACACTATTCTGGAAACAACCCCGGCTGGCAAAAGCAATGGGGAAGGTGCACTTCGAGCATTCATTAAGGTTCACATCTCCTTCAAACTAGCACTTAACATGTGTTGCTACGTTCGATGTCTCATTCACTTGTTCATGTTGGAGCGCCAGGGCCAAAAGTTAAGGCGGCTGTCAAACCTTTTCGGTTGTCGTGACCCCGAGTATGTATCACCAGAACGTTCTAGGTTGGCGACACCATCAGATCCAACTTCTGGCCATGCTAATCCTTTGGACGATGAGGATGTGGGTGTGGTCACCCAAGATGTGGGTGTGCTCACCCAAGAGGTATGGCCTGAGGTTATATATCCAATTGTTGATGCATTGCTAACTATATTCTCACGCACGGTCTTTCCATATATTTTGTGGATGCATAGGTTCCTGATGATATGACCTTGGGGACCTACAAGGTTCGGTCTGCATACGACTTAAAGCCTAGGAAGGGAATCAACAAATACACACCTGAGGACTTCACTCAAAGAGGTAAAAGGACGGTCGGCACCTCGCGGATGGCAGCTTTGGACGACTATTTGGATGACGATGTGGATGACGATGTGGATGACATGGAGGAACCGGAGCCAGAGCCGGAGCGGGTTCGTCTCCCTAGAAAGGTGAAGAAGATACCCTCCAAGAGAGGGGGAGGAGCCAGCAAGCGCGGAAGGAACTAGTCATCGTTCTCTTTTAGTAATGGTAGTAATGGTAGCTATGTTGGTGGTAATGTCGAACTTGTCGTGATGGTCATTCTATGTGTTGAACTCTATGTTGGTGGTAATGATTAACTTAAATCTCTCACCGCGCTTATTCTGTGATGCAACTATGTGTGATGCAAAACTGGAGCAACAAGGAGCAACAGAACGGAGGAAAAGTTACAGACATGTGTGACGCCTAGCCTGGAGGCGCCACATACCATGATTAACTTAAATCTCTCACCGCGCTTATTCTGTGATGCAACTATCTGTGATGCAAAACTGGAGCCACAAGGAGCAACAGAACGGAGGAAAAGTTACAGACATGTGTGACGCCTAGCCTGGAGGTGCCACATACCACAGTGCAGCGCCTAGCCAGGAGGCGTCACACACCACAATGCAGCACTTCCTTGCTAGGCGTTGCACTATGGAGTGTGACGCCTCCAGTCTAGGCGCTGCACAGGTCTGTAGCATGACACACATTCTGTTGCTCTCTGGATAGGTACAGACCTGTGCAGCGCATAGCCAGGAGGCGTCACACACCACAGTGCAGCGCTTCCGCGCTAGGCGTTGGTGTGTGACGCCTCCAGTCTAGGCGCTACACAGGTCTGTAGCATGACACACATTCTGTTGCTCTCTGGATAGGTACAGACCTGTGCAGCG
>NC_041381.1:643814281-643819238 GCF_002162155.2 Triticum dicoccoides | reverse complement strand
TGCACAGGTCTGTAGCATGACACACATTCTGTTGCTCTCTGGATAGGTACAGACCTGTGCAGCGCCTAGCCAGGAGGCGTCACACACCACAGTGCAGCGCTTCCGCGCTATGCGTTGCACTATGGAGTGTGACGCCTCCAGTCTAGGCACTGCACAGGTCTGTAGCATGACACACATTCTGTTGCTCTCTGGATAGGTACAGACCTGTGCAGCGCCTAGACAGGAGGCGTCACACACCACAGTGCAGCGCTTCCGTGCCAGGCGTTGCACTGTGGAGTGTGATGCCTCCAGTCTAGGCGCTACACAGGTCTGTAGCTTGACACACATTCTGTTGCTCTCTGGATAGGTACAGACCTGTGCAGCGCCTAGCCAGGCGGCGTCACACACCACAGTGCAGCGCTTCCTTGCTAGGCGTTGCACGTGGACTTAGTGAATTTTTTAGCATGTGCAAACATAGTAAGATGATGTAAAGTAGGATTGATACATAGCCATCTAACAACTGTGAAGAGAATATATGCATGACACATAGTTCATAACACATAGTACTTCACGACACATAGTAGTTCTTACAACCAAATCGAGGAGGAGACATAGTAGTTCACGACACATAGTAGTTATTACAACCAAATCGAGGAGGAGACATAGTAGTTCACGACACATAGTAGTTATTACAACCAAATCGAGGAGGAGACATAGTAGTTCACGACAAATAGTAGTTCGCAACCAAATCGAGGAGGAGACATAGTAGTTCACGACACATAGTAGTTCACAACCAAATCGAAGAGGAGACATAGTAGCTTTATTGCGTAGAGCAAGGCCCCTTTCCCTTCTTCTTCTTCCTCTCTTCTTCCTCTTCCTCCTCCCTTTTTCTTATGAGGTGAGCCTCCTTAACCACCCTTTCCATGAATATCTGATTGTCCCTCTCTTCTTTTTCAGCTGCAATTGCCCAAAGCTTCATGGTTCTTTCTTGAAAATCCTTTAGACGCTTCTTCTGTGCCTCCTCACATTTCCTCACCAACGCTGCCTCCCTAGCGCGCATCGCCATTGACGCTCTCTCTTCCCTCTTCATCTCATTCTCAAGCTCCTCTTCCTTCTTCTTCTTTAGCTTGGCTGCATCCTCATCTCTAAGCTTCTTCGCAGCCTTCTCCCACCATCCCGCCATCTCATCTTCGCCATCCTCCTTCATCGTTGGTTTGTTGGGTTGGGATGCCGTCATACCTACAATGAGTGAAACATAATGGTTAGTAAGGACAATAAGAACAAATGGAAGCACATATGAAAAACAAGAACATATGATACATTATAGTAAGTGAGGAACATACGGAAAGGGTCCATCTAGGTATCCAAACATTCCTCTATAACGAACTTGCTCTTGTCCATCACCACGGCCAAATCCACCACCAAGGCCAAGACCATCACCACGGCCATTGCCACCACCACGGCCTAGGCCACCACCACGAGCTCTACCACCACCACCACGGCCTCTTGTAAGTCCTAGTTGCCGACCTCTTTGTTGCCTAGATCCACTAGGTTGGCTACCACTAGGTTGGCTACCACTTGGTTGGCTTGGCACTTGTTGGCTACCACTAGGTTGGCTACCACTTGGTTGTCTTGGCACTTTTTGGCTACCACTAGGTTGCCTTCGCTTTTGTTGGCTGCCTCTTGGTTGTCTTGGCACCTGTTGGCTACCACTTGGTTGGCTCCCTTGTGTAGCTCCTTGTTGGCTTGTGCTTGCATCATTTTTCTTGGACCTTTTCCTTGGTTTCGTACATTTTCTTTTGTTGTGGCCATGACCTGTGCACTCCCCACAATGGGAGATCTCACGAGGCTCTTGGAATTGGTCGTTGCCCGCTTCGCGGAAGCCACCATGGCCCCATCCGTCCATGTCTCCTCTAAGACGCTTTGTCTGACGTCTACCCCGTTTAACAACCTTCAACTCCGGATCCGGCCATAGTTGAACTCCATGATACTCCGGCCATTGCGATTGGTCAAAGTATGGGTGAAAGCGGGGAGCCCATGTTTTCTTGACCGTCATGATTGAGAACTCGGACTCCCTCATGGTGCGTGGGTGATTGATGTCCACATTCCTAACGCGACCGGCGGTATACAAGTGTGAGCATGGGAGATGAAACAACAACGGCCTCCCGCAAGTGCACTCACATTGTGTTAACGACACCTTGAAAGCCCGACCTCCATGTTGCCGGCCATCATTTGTGGTTCCTCCTGGCTCTTTCACTTCGTACTTCCACTCTTCGTTATCATATAATATAGCTTCTTCTGAGTCCGCCTTCCGTGATTGAAATACCAACCATTCATCAACTTTGGGTGGGAACTTGTACTTGTACTTCCGTGGGTTCTCACCCACTATTTGTGCATTGGTTTCCATCGAGTACTTTACAAAGTACGCATTCATCTTGTCAAATGTGTATTGAACTATTGCCGTCACGGGTAATCCACGTGCACCTTTGAGCACCCTATTGAAGCATTCCGCCATATTGCTTGTCATTTGACCGTATCTCCGGCCATCTTCATCAATGGCACGTGCCCACTTGTTCCGGTATTGAATGTGCCTATTGAGAAAGTCTTGACCCCTGGCATCAAGTTTTTTGTGTGCGAGCAATTGGTGGTACAAAGTGGCGAAGTGCTTCTCGGAGAAAGTAAGACAACAATCTTGAAGATCATCGGCCAACTCCTTAAGGCCACATGCCCTATAGAAGTTCGAACAAAAGTGCCTCATGCACCATCGATGGTGCAACGGAGCATGCCCGGGAATGTCAATCTCCACCGCGTTAAGAATTCCTTGATGCCGATCCGATATGACACAAATTTCCCTTTGAGCGGGTAACACCTTCGTCCTCAAAAGATGCAGAAACCACTCCCAGTTGACATTGTTTTCCACCTCAACCAAAGCAAATGCCAATGGCAACACCCGGTTATTGGCATCACTTGCTATCGCAACCAACAAGGTGCCCTTGTATTGTCCGGTCAAGAACGTGCCATCAATTGCGATGACCGGCCTACAATGTTCGAAAGCCCTCACACATTGCTCGAACGCCCAAAAAGCACGGCCAAATACTCTGACTTTCCTTCCTTCATGAACCGTTGTTTCGTGCCCATGAGGCTCGACCACATGAACCATGCCCGGGTTTGTCGCGGCCATGGCTAACGACAACCTAGGGATTCGGTTGTATGCTTCCTCCCAAGTACCATACAACATCTTAAATGCGGCTTGCTTCGCCTTCCATGCCTTGCCGTACTTCACCTTGTAGTGAAAGATGGCCTTCACAAGGTCAATGACATGTTGGACGCTCATTGTTGGAAGTGTGGATATTGAGTTGGAGAGCCTGTAAGCGATGAACTCGGACGTGAGTTGTTTGTGGTTTTGGGACGCAATCTTGCCATCCACCCTTTTGCCTTGGCACATGTGAGTTGGCACACAACTCACTACGTGCCAAGTGGGACCTCCTTTCCATGGTCTTGCACGCACAATCCATGGACATATTTCATCTTCACATGCACATGCAACCGTGTAGCACACTTTGACGTCCGAGTGCACCACCTTATGTGGACGATAATGCGTAACCGAGTAGTTGTCGAGCCACATCTTCAATTCCAAGAAGGTGTCGAACTTAGAACCTTTAGCAATGCGGTTCTTGTCGTCTCCCAAATCACGATAAGAGCTTGGCCTAACCCCAAGAGGTACACATTGGCCACCATCTACCACGGCTTCATCCGCGAGACTAACATCCTTGAACAATGTAGTCCGATGATCCCGACCAAATACCTTCTCAAAAGCTTCGGCCTCCTTCACCGTGAACCCCTCCGCATCAACTTGTTCATCGGGACCATCGTCATCCGAGTCCGATGCATATGCACGGGAAAAAGGGATGGAAGGGTCCATTGTCTCTTGCAAGTGATATTTGTCGAGATCACCCACATTGTTGTCATGGAGATCAACTTCATTGTCATCTTCCGCATACTCATCATTGTCCTCTTGCAAAGCTTCATCTTGGTTGTTTGTAAACGGGCTCAATGTTGGCCTCACTTCTTGGGTCAAAAGAGGTTCAACAATTTCATCTCGCTTCAAGGGTGTGGGGCTACTAGCAACCAAAGGGAAGGGGTTCCGGTTCAAGTCCAAATGCAAACTTGAATCAACCTTCTTCGTTGCAAATAACTCAAGAGCATTGTCTAGTGATTCGGCCACCGTCTCCTTGTATGCAATCCAACGTTGCTCCGAGTTGACACGCATTGTCTTCCAACGGATGTGCATTCCAAAACCAACATTATGCCTTCCCTCCAACTGTATGATATCACTAGGGTCCGTCCAATTCAAATCTTCCCTAACTTGTTGCAAGAGCTCCGCATAGCTAGGACTACTATCAAACACCATGTCAACCTCATCCGGGTCCGGTTCTACATTGCCTTTCAAAAAGGCGTCCTTGTCCCCATGATGAACAAACACACATGTTCTTCCCATCCCTATAAGCATTCCAATAACACAAGGTAACATTGCTTCCATGAGTACTAATACAAGGATTAACACGGAATAGAAACCCTAATATATATATCAAACAACAACCCTAACCCTAACCCTAACCATAACCATAACCATAACCATAACCATAACCATAACCCTAGCCCTAAACCTAACCCTAGCACCAACATAAGAACACCCATAAGAATAACCCTAGCATACTAACAAAGCCTAACCATAGAAATTGGCAAACAAACATCTCACATTTCCATGCAAATCTCTAGATCCAAACAAAACTAGGGTTTCCCCAAACAAGCAACAAATGAGCAATGGGAACTTTACTTGGATCAAAACAAGGGGAATGGAGAATATTACCTTGAGGGAGGGTTTGACTTCGAAATCCACGGACAAATTCTTCAAATTTGCAAGATTTGTGAGAGGATTTGAGAGGGGGAGAGAGTGGGAGAGGGGGCAAAGCTCGGG
>NC_041381.1:643781994-643813809 GCF_002162155.2 Triticum dicoccoides | reverse complement strand
GGCTGGATAAGTCACAGTGCAGCGCCTACGCGCTAGGCGCTGCACTTTACAAGTGTGGCGCCCGAGCTCTAGGCGCTGCACATTACATGTGTGGCGCCTAGCACGGAGGCGTTGCACTGCTGGGTGCGGGCCCAGGGGCTGCCACGGTGGACTGGTGTGCAACGCCCCCTCTCTAGGCGCTGCACAGTAGGGTGTGGCGCCGTCGTGGCGGGCGCTACACAAAAAGGTTAGGGCTGTAAAATAGTTTCACGGTCAGTTCATTCCGTGAATTGATTTCGTTCATAGGTCAAAATGGTCAAATTTGCCGAAGAATTAAGCTGGCTAGCAGCTAGTGGCGGTAGACATCGAAGCATGCTGATCATGGAGCTGGCTATAGGCTATAGCTGATCCGGTATCAAGAGGGCCCCGGTGTTGGCGAGCTCTACCGGCTCCGGAGGCGATTTGTCCCCCTGGAGCGGCCGTGCTGCATCATGCATTCATGTGCCCGCATGGATCAGCGGCAACTCCCAACTTCCCTCGTACTACTTACTAAGTATGCGTGATTATGACTTCGATTAGTTCTGGTATATGATTAGTGATGATGCTACCTAATCCAAGTCGACCATCCTAGCTAGGGATATCATGTGTAGGAGACTAGAAAACTATTTAATCTTAGGGCATTGCTAATCTTTTTTTTTCATTTCCTTCTTTTTTCCTGGAGAGAAATTGTGATGTACTACCTCTGTTCTGGATTATAAGATGTTTTACCTTTTTTCTAAATCGGATATACATAAACGTATTTTAGTGTGTATGTTCATTACTTTCGGTCCCCATGTAGTCCATATTAAAATATTCAAAACATATTATAATTTGAAACAGAGGTGATATGTGTCAATACAGAAATTGTTAATGTGAACCAACCTGTGGTTGGGATGGTTAGGTGGACAATGGTATCTCAAGCCCACCAGAATTCAAATCCTGGTGCTCATATTTATCCTGGATTTATTTCAGGATTTCCGGCGATACGCTTTCAGTTGGAGGAGACATTCCCGTCGACTACGAGACGTCTACGGTGACTTCGTAAAATCTCAAGATGATATGCCGGCCCAGTCTCTCGGAGGTGCTTAGAGAACCTCTAGCAGATCCCGCATCCCGCCGACCCGCATTTCACATTTGTAGTTCGCGGAAAAACTATTTTACAGGCCGGCGCGCACGGCCATAGAGACAGACCCCGCAAAGCCGACCTGTATCCTGTTTTATGGGTCGTCTTTGCGAGGTCTTCCTCTACGCCCCTCCCCCCTCCCCTCCCCCCTGCGCCGACATGCATTTTAGAAGATTTCCAACTTCCATAACTGCTCACACTAGTTGAAGGAATATCTTCTCTATGCACTCATTGTTGATCTGCGGATTCTTGATCTTGCATTCTTCATTCTTCTTTGATTGTAAGAAAGAAGTAGGTGTTGCTTCCCTTCGTTGCACATGCATGCGCTTCATTGCCTTTGATTGCACTAAGGAGTGCACGAACGTCTATCAGTTTTCTTTCTATCAATAAATCAAGAGTTAAAAGCGCCAGGAGTCCTGGAACTTGCTCTCAATGTGATAGTTTAGTCCTACAACTTGAAAATTGACCTTACCCAGTTCCTCAACTTGCTTCAGATGTGCAAATCTGGTCCTCACGAATCAGAGAGTGCCATGTGGACGTGTGGTTGCGCACCCGGTCAGCGCCTGACATTTTGCAAAGACCCCCCTGGCGTTGCTCTGAATCAACCCGCACTACCCACGAAAACAACTGAATTAATTAAAGGACACCACACGTTCTGCCCCCCCCCCTATCCAGAAAACCCGCAACTCACTCCCTCTCTGTTTTCTTGCTCTACTCTCTGCTTGTCGCCGCAGCTAGCCGCCGCCGCCAGGCAAGCAAGCGGCCATGGTTTCATGGAGTGATTCCGGATCCAGCTCGTGCTCTTCAGGTGGCCACTCGGTCGCCAGTCCGGTGAGATCTTGTCCACCTTCATCTAGCATCTAGGGTTAGGCAAAATGGGATTTCTTACCAGATTTGGTTGTTAGGTCCTCGCACCACTGAGAGCACCGATTGGGCAGGCCTTGCTGCAGATCTACCTGATAGGTGTGAGCACCAAGCAGTGTGTGAGAAGCTTGTTGCATTTGAGTCTGTTGACAGTGGAAGAAGATTCCTGGGTTGTGCACAAAAGGTTACTACATGTTCCTTGTTGTAGATTGAGATGGTAGTGTTGTAGTACATGTTCATGGTTGTACATGCTTTGGCCATTTAATTACATATGATATTGAACTTGATCTGTTGTGCCATTCTGTGCCATGTTCATAGTTCTGCGCCATTTCGTTTATTTAGTTGTCCAAATATTTAGTTGTTAAGTAGCTCAGGAATGCTCAAAGGGCTGTGTGAAAATAGACATGAATGTGCTGTGAGTTAACTGAATTTTGATTCAGTGAGTTAACTGAATTTTTATTCAGTGAGTTAACTGAATTTTGATTCAGTTTTACTTAGTTTTGTCCAGTTAACTAAATTTTGATTTAGTGTTACTGTATTTTCTTCAATTAACTGAATTATGCATTTCCTCTTCAATTTTAGGATGGGCCTAAATGCCCCTATGTGCATTGGGTTGACCCAGAGTGGCCTCCACAATTGAGGACCAGTCTAGCTAGGATCTGGGACATGTATGAAGAGGAGGTCACAACCAGGATCAGGGAAGTTGTTGTTCAGGCTGAAGAAAATGTTAGGGTTTTGAAAGAGAAGGAACAGATGGAAAAGACCTGAGGTTTTTCGAACTTGATTTTTCTAAGATGGTGGCTGACAAAGAGTAGGCAATTACTGAATTGGGCAACATAAGGCTAGCTCTGTCTGACCTAAAGATAAAACTTGAGAAGAAGAGAATGGCTGACAAATCAGTGACCAACATTCATCAGGTGGTCAGGGCTAAGGCATAGAAAGAGAGGGATGAGATGAAGCAAGAGAGGGGAAAATTGAAGGAAGAAAGGGATCAGTTGAAGAAAGAGATAAAAAAGCTAGAGTATATGATTGGTGACCTGTTCAAGCATAAAGAGGACACCAAGTGCAAGATAAGGAAGGTTAGGGAGCTGCTAGATGAATTTGAGTGATCCATTGGTGCTGTAATGTCAATTTAGTTAATGATTATCAGTGGACTTGTTTAGTTAATTTGGGTTATCTTTGATGCCCTTTATCCAGATGCACTGTACTATTTGCTACAATGACCTAATATGCATTATGTTATCTGAATTTGAGTTACCAATGTTGTGACAGTTAAGTCAGTTTAGATTTGGTTAAGTGAATTTGGATTATCAATGCTCTTCCAGTTAACTAAATTGCTTTTCTGTTTAACTGAACTATTATTCAGTTATCTCAATCTAGATTCAGTGAAGTGATCATTGATTTGGTTAACTGAAAATGGTTTCAGTTTACTGATTTGTTGTGTCAGTTAATTTATTTGTTATTGCATTTAACTGAAAAGTGGTATACACTGTGTTTTTATACAATATGAAATTGGTTATACTCTTTTTTGTATAACACTATTTTTGCAGTTAACTGATATTTGCTATACAATGTTAACTGAATATGGTTCAGTTAACTGTTCTTTGTTCAGTAAACTGAAAGTTGCATACACTGGTATTTTGGAGCACATAATGTAGATCCAGGATTTCAGTAAGTTACTGCATACATTGCATACACTGCATCACATAGCAGAGAAGGAGGAACTAGGATTTATTACATTGCATGCATCAACAGATTTCTTACATAGATAGCAAGGTAGATCTAGATACAGAAATCATCTAGATAGCAAGGAGGACCTAGATACTGCATCACATAACAGTTCAATCATCTGGATAGAGAATTCTAGTCCACCTCATCCTAGTGACCTGAAAAGGATGGGAATTGGCCCTCCTCCTTGCCTAGTGGATGACATCATCATCACTGGGTTTGAGCCCAGGGAGAATGCCTCCAGGAACTGTTCCATGTCCTTGCGATTGCGTGCTGCAAGGATCCGCCGAGCCAGGTGCCTTCTCTCCCTCCTTCTTGCCTCTCTGCTCCTGGCTACCCTTGGCACATGCACTAGTAGAAAAAGGACCTAATATGAGACACATTAGTGCCGGTTTGATTTTGAGCCGGCACTAATGTGTCCATTAGTGCCGGTTCCAACGGCTAGCTGGCCGTTCTCATTAGTACCGGTTCGTGGCGAACCTTTAGCACCGGTTCGTGCCACGAACCGGTACTAAAGAGAGTGGTGGCAGGGTGTTGTCAGTCTGGGGCCCGTCCAGCACCTTTAGTACCAGTTCGTGGCATGAACCGGTACTAAAGGTCGACGTACATAAACCCTTCGTCCACCCGAGCCACTCTGTTCTTCCCATTTCCCCTCACTTCCTCTGTTCTTCCCCTCTCTTCCTCGAGCTCCTCACAAATTTTGCCCAAAATTTGTCAAGATTTGAAGGCCCCCATCCATTGAAATGATCACAAAGGTTAGCAACTTTGTCCTTTCAACTCTCATTGCTAGATTAGCTCTTGCAATGCTTTGTATAGTGATTAATTTGGGAGGAGTTATATTTGCTAGTATTTGATTTATATGCAATTTGAGGTCAAAAATAACACTTAGTTTGCATATGTAGGCGTGGTTTACTTAGTGCCTTCTAAATCTCTGTCGTAACCACCGTCGACCGCCCGCACCGTCCCGTCGCCGGCACCACCTTGTGGTGAGGCTCTTGTTCATGAATGTTTTACATTACCAAATTGATGTTTGTGTGATTTGGATATATAGTTACTCGTATAATTATCTTACCGGTACGTTGTTTGTTATACATAGTGCCATGGTTTTGATATCCGTCCCCGTCGGCCCTCGTCCTTGTTAGGATTTGGATGTGGTATATTCTCTTTTAAAACAAGTTGTTGCATTTCGTGTTTATGACAAATTATGCCCATCAAGTTGACATAGATATTTTTATCTAGGAGGTATGTGGACCAGAAATTCCAACCGACCCTATTGTCGAGAGGTTAAATTTAGTTGTAAGAGAAAACGAGTATTTGAAAGAAAAATTGAAAAGAATTGAGGGGGAGAAGATGGAATTGGAGTTGCATGTTGCCGATGTCGTCGATGATCACAAGATCAAGATGGAGAAAATGAGGTTGAAGATTAGAAAGATTAGAAAATATGCCATTGATAGTGTGGCTTGGTATCATTATGCTGTTGGATCAATTGTTACCTTAGTCGCGATCTTCATCGCATTTGTTGGTGCATTTAAATTCTTTAGCTAGAGAGTTATTTGTATGTTGCATTTAATTAAGTGTTGTATATGAACTTTATGTATGAACTTTATGTATGAACTTGTATTAATTTGGTCTATTCGGTGTTGTGTAATGAAGATGAGCCGACAATGGATGTATGATGACCGATGCTCTCCCGAGTTCATTAATGGCGTGCATACTTTTCTGCTTGCCGCTGAGGCAAACAAGCGGGCGGATGGTTTTATGCCTTGTCCATGTGCTGGCTGTAAGAATGGTCACAGTTACTCTACGTCAAGATGAAGGAAATATGCCCTAGAGGCAATAATAAAGTTATTATTTATTTCCTTATAATCATGATAAATGTTTATTATTCATGCTAGAATTGTATTTACCGGAAACATAATACATGTGTGAATACATAGACAAACAAAGTGTCACTAGTATGCCTCTACTTGACTAGCTCGTTAATCAAAGATGGTTATGTTTCCTAACCATGAACAATGAGTTGTTATTTGATTAACAAGGTCACATCATTAGCAGAATGATCTGATTGACATGACCCATTCCATTAGCTTAGCACCCGATCGTTTAGTATGTTGCTATTGCTTTCTTCATGACTTATACATGTTCCTATGACTATGAGATTATGCAACTCGCGTTTACCGGAGGAACACTTTGGGTACTACCAAACGTCACAACGTAACTGGGTGATTATAAAGGAGTACTACAGGTGTCTCCAATGGTCGATGTTGGGTTGGCGTATTTCGAGATTAGGATTTGTCACTCCGATTGTCGGAGAGGTATCTCTGGGCCCTCTCGGTAATACACATCACATAAGCCTTGCAAGCATTACAACTAATATGTTAGTTGTGAGATGATGTATTACGGAACGAGTAAAGAGACTTGCCGGTAACGAGATTGAACTAGGTATTGGATACCGACGATCGAATCTCGGGCAAGTAACATACCGATGACAAAAGGAACAACGTATGTTGTTATGCGGTCTGACCGATAAAGATCTTCGTAGAATATGTAGGAGCCAATATGGGCATCCAGGTCCCGCTATTGGTTATTGACCAGAGACGTGTCTCGGTCATGTCTACATTGTTCTCGAACCCGTAGGGGCCGCACGCTTAAGGTTACGATGACAGTTAATTATGAGTTTATACATTTTGATGTACCGAAGGTTGTTCGGAGTCCCGGATGTGATCACGGACATGACGAGGAGTCTCGAAATGGTCGAGACGTAAAGATTGATATATTGGAAGCCTATATTTGGATATCGGAAGTGTTCCGGGTGAAATCGGGATTTTACCGGAATACCGGGAGGGTTACCGGAACCCCCCGGGAGCTATTTGGGCCATAGTGGGCCTTAGTGGAAAAGAGAAGGGGCTGCCCTAGATGGGCTGCGCCCCCCCTTCCCCTAGTCCTATTAGGACTAGGAGAGGTGGCCGGCCCCCTCCTCCTCTTTTCCCCTCCGAGGAATCCTAGTTGGACTAGGATTGGAGGGGGAATCCTACTCCCAGAGGGAGTAGGACTCTCCTGCGCCTCCCCCCCTTGGCCGGCCAGCCTCCCCTCCTCTCCTCCTTTATATACGGAGGCAGGGGCACCTCTAAACACACAAGTTGACACAAGTTGATCCACGTGATCTATTCCTTAGCCGTGTGCGGTGCCCCCTGCCACCATATTCCTCGATAATACTGTAGCGGAGTTTAGGCGAAGCCCTGCTGCTGTAGTTCATCAAGATCGTCACCACGCCGTCGTGCTGACGAAACTCTTCCCCGACACTTTGCTAGATCGGAGTCCGGGGATCGTCATCAAGCTGAACGTGTGCTCGAACTCGGAGGTGCCGTAGTTTCGGTGCTTGATCGGTTGGATCGTGAAGACGTACGACTACTTCCTCTACGTCGTGTCATCGCTTCCGCAGTCGGTCTGCATTGGGTACGTAGACAACACTCTCCTCTCGTTGCTATGCATCACATGATCCTGTGTGTACGTAGGAAATTTTTTGAAATTACTACGAAACCCTTCAGTGGTATCCGAGCCAGGTTATTTATGTTGATGTTATATGCACGAGTAGAACACAAGTGAGTTGTGGACGATACAAGTCATACTGCCTACCAGCATGTCATACTTTGGTTCGGCGGTATTGTTGGACGAGACGACCCGGACCAACCTTACGCGTACGCTTACGCGAGACCGGTTCCCTCGACGTGCTTTGCACAGAGATGGCTTGCGGGCGACTGTCTCTCCAACTTTAGTTGAACCAAGTATGGCTACGCCCGGTCCTTGCGAAGGTTAAAACGGAGTCTATTTGACAAACTATCGTTGTGGTTTTGATGCGTAGGTGAGATTGGTTCTTACTTAAGCCCGTAGCAGCCACGTAAAACATGCAACAACAAAGTAGAGGACGTCTAACTTGTTTTTGCAGGGCATGTTGTGATGTGATATGGTCAGAGCATGATGCTGAATTTTATTGTATGAGATGATCATGTTTTGTAACCGAGTTATCGGCAACTGGCAGGAGCCATATGGTTGTCGCTTTATTGTATGCAATGCAATCGCGATGTAATGCTTTACTTTATTACTAAACGGTAGTGATAGTCGTGGAAGCATAAGATTGGCGAGACGACAACGATGCTACGATGGAGATCAAGGTGTCGTGCCGGTGACGATGGTGATCATGACGGTGCTTCGGAGATGGAGATCACAAGCACAAGATGATGATGACCATATCATATCACTTATATTGATTGCATGTGATGTTTATCTTTTTATGCATCTTATCTTGCTTTGATTGACGGTAGCATTATAAGATGATCTCTCACTAAATTATCAAGAAGTGTTCTCCCTGAGTATGCACCGTTGCCAAAGTTCGTCGTGCCCAGACACCACGTGATGATCGGGTGTGATAAGCTCTACGTCCATCTACAACGGGTGCAAGCCAGTTTTGCACACGCAGAATACTCAGGTTAAACTTGACGAGCCTAGCATATGCAGATATGGCCTCGGAACATGGAGACCGAAAGGTCGAGCGTGAATCATATAGTAGATATGATCAACATAAACGATGTTCACCATTGAAAACTACTCCATCTCACGTGATGATCGGTCATGGTTTAGTTGATTTGGATCACGTAATCACTTAGAGGATTAGAGGGATGTCTATCTAAGTGGGAGTTCTTAAATAATATGATTAATTGAACTTAAATTTATCATGAACTTAGTACCTGATAGTATCTTGCTTGTTTATGTTGATTGTAGATAGATGGCTCGTGCTGTTGTTCCGTTGAATTTTAATGCGTTCCTTGAGAAAGCAAAGTTGAAAGATGATGGTAGCAATTACACGGACTGGGTCCGTAACTTGAGGATTATCCTCATTGCTGCACAGAAAAATTACGTCCTGGAAGCACCGCTGGGTGCCAGGCCTGCTGCTGGAGCAACACCAGATGTTATGAACGTCTGGCAGAGCAAAGCTGATGACTACTCGATAGTTCAGTGTGCCATGCTTTACGGCTTAGAATTGGGACTTCAACGACGTTTTGAACGTCATGGAGCATATGCGATGTTCCAGGAGTTGAAGTTAATATTTCAAGCAAATGCCCGAATTGAGAGATATGAAGTCTCCAATAAGTTCTATAGCTGCAAGATGGAGGAGAACAGTTCTGTCAGTGAGCATATACTCAAAATGTCTGGGTATAATAATCACTTGATTCAATTGGGAGTTAATCTTCCGGATGATTGCGTCATTGACAGAATTCTCCAATCACTGCCACCAAGCTACAAGAGCTTCGTGATGAACTATAATATGCAAGGGATGAACAAGACTATTCCCGAGCTCTTCGCAATGCTGAAAGCTGCGGAGGTAGAAATCAAGAAGGAGCATCAAGTGTTGATGGTTAACAAGACCACTAGTTTCAAGAAAAAGGGCAAAGGGAAGAAAAAGGGGAACTTCAAGAAGAACGGCAAGCAAGTTGCTGCTCAAGAGAAGAAACCCAAGTCTGGACCTAAGCCTGAAACAGAGTGCTTCTACTGCAAGCAGACTGGTCACTGGAAGCGGAACTGCCCCAAGTATTTGGCGGATAAGAAGGATGGCAAGGTGAACAAAGGTATATGTGATATACATGTTATTGATGTGTACCTTACTAGAGCTCGCAGTAGCACCTGGGTATTTGATACTGGTTCTGTTGCTAATATTTGCAACTCGAAACAGGGACTACAGAATAAGCGGGCACTGGCAAATGACGAGGTGACGATGCGCGTGGGAAATGGTTCCAAAGTCGATGTGATCGCAGTCGGCACGCTACCTCTACATCTACCTTCGGGATTAATATTAGACCTAAGTAATTGTTATTTGGTGCCAGCGTTGAGCATGAACATTATATCTGGATCTTGTTTAATGTGAGACGGTTATTCATTTAAATCAGAGAATAATGGTTGTTCTATTTATATGAGTAATATCTTTTATGGTCATGCACCCTTGAAGAGTGGTCTATTCTTATTAAATCTCGATAGTAGTAATACACATATTCATAATGTTGAAGCCAAAAGATGCAGAGTTGATAACGAAAGTGCAACTTATTTGTGGCACTGTCGTTTAGGTCATATCGGTATAAAGCGCATGAAGAAACTCCATGCTGATGGACTTTTGGAACCACTTGATTATGAATCACTTGGTACTTGCGAACCGTGCCTCATGGGCAAGATGACTAAAACACCGTTCTCCGGTACTATGGAGAGAGCAACAGATTTGTTGGAAATCATACATACAGATGTATGTGGCCCGATGAATATTGAGGCTCGTGGCGGATATCATTATTTTCTCACCTTCACAGATGATTTAAGCAGATATGGGTATATCTACTTAATGAAACATAAGTCTGAAACATTTGAAAAGTTCAAAGAATTTCAGAGTGAAGTTGAAAATCATCGTAACAAGAAAATAAAGTTTCTACGATCTGATCGTGGAGGAGAATATTTGAGTTACGAGTTTGGTGTACATTTGAAAAACTGTGGAATAGTTTCGCAACTCACGCCACCCGGAACACCACAGCGTAATGGTGTGTCCGAACGTCGTAATCGTACTTTACTAGATATGGTGCGATCTATGATGTCTCTTACTGATTTACCGCTATCATTTTGGGGATATGCTTTAGAGACGGTCGCATTCACGTTAAATAGGGCACCATCAAAATCCGTTGAGACGACGCCTTATGAACTGTGGTTTGGCAAGAAACCAAAGTTGTCGTTTCTTAAAGTTTGGGGCTGCGATGCTTATGTGAAAAAACTTCAACCTGATAAGCTCGAACCCAAATCGGAGAAATGTGTCTTCATAGGATACCCAAAGGAAACTGTTGGGTACACCTTCTATCACAGATCCGAAGGCAAGACATTCGTTGCTAAGAATGGATCATTTCTAGAGAAGGAGTTTCTCTCGAAAGAAGTGAGTGGGAGGAAAGTAGAACTTGACGAGGTAACTGTACCTGCTCCCTTACTGGAAAGTAGTTCATCACAGAAAACTGTTTCAGTGACACCTACACCAGTTAGTGAGGAAGCCAATGATAATGATCATGAAACTTCAGATCAAGATACTACTGAACCTCGTAGATCAACTAGAGTAAGATCCGCGCCAGAGTGGTACGGTAATCCTGTTCTGGAAGTCATGCTACTAGATCATGATGAACCTACGAACTATGAAGAAGCGATGGTGAGCCCAGATTCCGCAAAGTGGCTTGAAGCCATGAAATCTGAGATGGGATCCATGTATGAGAACAAAGTATGGACTTTGGTTGACTTGCCCGATGATCGGCAAGCAATTGAGAATAAATGGATCTTTAAGAAGAAGACTGACGCTGATGGTAATGTTACTGTCTACAAAGCTCGACTTGTCGCAAAAGGTTTTCGGCAAGTTCAAGGGATTGACTACGATGAGACCTTCTCACCCGTAGCGATGCTTAAGTCCGTCCGAATCATGTTAGCGATTGCCGCATTTTATGATTATGAAATTTGGCAGATGGATGTCAAAACTGCATTCCTGAATGGATTTCTGGAAGAAGAGTTGTATATGATGCAACCGGAAGGTTTTGTCGATCCAAAGGGAGCTAACAAAGTGTGCAAGCTCCAGCGATCCATTTATGGACTGGTGCAAGCCTCTCAGAGTTGGAATAAATGTTTTGATAGTGTGATCAAAGCATTTGGTTTTATACAGACTTTCGGAGAAGCCTGTATTTACAAGAAAGTGAGTGGGAGCTCTGTAGCATTTCTGATATTATATGTGGATGACATATTACTGATTGGAAATGATATAGAATTTCTGGATAGCATAAAGGGATACTTGAATAAAAGTTTTCAATGAAAGACCTCGGTGAAGCTGCTTACATATTAGGCATTAAGATCTATAGAGATAGATCAAAACGCTTAATTGGACTTTCACAAAGCACATACCTTGACAAAATTTTGAAGAAGTTCAAAATGGATCAAGCGAAGAAAGGGTTCTTGCCTGTGTTACAAGGTGTGAAATTGAGTAAGACTCAATGCCCGACCACTGCAGAAGATAGAGAGAATATGAAAGATGTTCCCTATGCATCAGCCATAGGATCTATCATGTATGCAATGCTGTGTACCAGACCTGATGTATGCCTTGCTATAAGTTTAGCAGGGAGGTACCAAAGTAATCCAGGAGTGGATCACTGGACAGCGGTCAAGAACATCCTGAAATACCTGAAAAGGACTAAGGATATGTTTCTCGTATATGGAGGTGACAAAGAGCTCACCGTAAAAGGTTACGTTGATGCAAGCTTTGACACTGATCCGGACGATTCTAAATCGCAAACCGGATACGTGTTTACATTAAACGGTGGAGCTGTCAGTTGGTGCAGTTCTAAACAAAGCGTTGTAGCGGGATCTACATGTGAAGCGGAATACATAGCTGCTTCGGAAGCAGCAAATGAAGGAGTCTGGATGAAGGAGTTCATATCCGATCTAGGTGTCATACCTAGTGCATCGGGTCCAATGAAAATCTTTTGTGACAATACTGGTGCAATTGCCTTGGCAAAGGAATCCAGATTTCACAAAAGGACCAAACACATCAAGAGGCGCTTCAACTCCATCCGGGATCTAGTCCAGGTGGGAGACATAGAGATTTGCAAGATACATACGGATATGAATGTTGCAGACCCATTGACTAAGCCTCTTCCACGAGCAAAACATGATCAGCACCAAGGCTCCATGGGTGTTAGAATCATTACAGTGTAATCTAGATTATTGACTCTAGTGCAAGTGGGAGACTGAAGGAAATATGCCCTAGAGGCAATAATAAAGTTATTATTTATTTCCTTATAATCATGATAAATGTTTATTATTCATGCTAGAATTGTATTTACCGGAAACATAATACATGTGTGAATACATAGACAAACAAAGTGTCACTAGTATGCCTCTACTTGACTAGCTCGTTAATCAAAGATGGTTATGTTTCCTAACCATGAGCAATGAGTTGTTATTTGATTAACGAGGTCACATCATTAGCAGAATGATCTGATTGACATGACCCATTCCATTAGCTTAGCACCCGATCGTTTAGTATGTTGCTATTGCTTTCTTCATGACTTATACATGTTCCTATGACTATGAGATTATGCAACTCCCGTTTACCGGAGGAACACTTTGGGTACTACCAAACGTCACAACGTAACTGGGTGATTATAAAGGAGTACTACAGGTGTCTCCAATGGTCGATGTTGGGTTGGCGTATTTCGAGATTAGGATTTGTCACTCCGATTGTCGGAGAGGTATCTCTGGGCCCTCTCGGTAATACACATCACATAAGCCTTGCAAGCATTACAACTAATATGTTAGTTGTGAGATGATGTATTACGGAATGAGTAAAGAGACTTGCCGGTAACGAGATTGAACTAGGTATTGGATACCGACGATCGAATCTCGGGCAAGTAACATACCGATGACAAAAGGAACAACGTATGTTGTTATGCGGTCTGACCGATAAAGATCTTCGTAGAATATGTAGGAGCCAATATGGGCATCCAGGTCCCGCTATTGGTTATTGACCAGAGACGTGTCTCGGTCATGTCTACATTGTTCTCGAACCCGTAGGGTCCGCACGCTTAAGGTTACGATGACAGTTAATTATGAGTTTATACATTTTGATGTACCGAAGGTTGTTCGGAGTCCCAGATGTGATCACGGACATGACGAGGAGTCTCGAAATGGTCGAGACGTAAATATTGATATATTGGAAGCCTATATTTGGATATCGGAAGTGTTCCGGGTGAAATCGGGATTTTACCGGAATACCGGGAGGGTTACCGGAACCCCCCGGGAGCTATTTGGGCCATAGTGGGCCTTAGTGGAAAAGAGAAGGGGCTGCCCTAGATGGGCTGCGCGCCCCCCCCCCCCTTCCCCTAGTCCTATGAGGACTAGGAGAGGTGGCCGTCCCCCTCCTCCTCTTTTCCCCTCCGAGGAATCCTAGTTGGACTAGGATTGGAGGGGGAATCCTACTCCCAGAGGGAGTAGGACTCTCCTGCGCCTCCCCCCCTTGGCCGGCCAGCCTCCCCTCCTCTCCTCCTTTATATATGGAGGCAGGGGCACCTCTAAACACACAAGTTGACACAAGTTGATCCACGTGATCTATTCCTTAGCCGTGTGCGGTGCCCCCTGCCACCATATTCCTCGATAATACTGTAGCGGAGTTTAGGCGAAGCCCTGCTGCTGTAGTTCATCAAGATCGTCACCACGCCGTCGTGCTGACGAAACTCTTCCCCGACACTTTGCTGGATCGGAGTCCGGGGATCGTCATCGAGCTGAACGTGTGCTCGAACTCGGAGGTGCCGTAGTTTCGGTGCTTGATCGGTTGGATCGTGAAGACGTACGACTACTTCCTCTACGTCGTGTCATCGCTTCCGCAGTCGGTCTGCGTTGGGTACGTAGACAACACTCTCCTCTCGTTGCTATGCATCACATGATCCTGTGTGTACGTAGGAAATTTTTTGAAATTACTACGAAACCCTTCACAAGAACCATTCATGTCCACCTATTTGAGTCCGGTTTCATGCCCCACTATAATGTTTGGACCAAGCACGGAGAAATAGAGGTTATGATGGAAGACAATGAAGAAGAAGAGGATGACGACGGCTATCCTGGCCATGGGTTCCCTGAATACGATGATACAAGAATGGGGGAAGAAGCTGAGCCGGCAATGCAGGAAGAAGCTGAAGAAGAGGCATCAGATGAGCCCGCTGATGATCTAGGTCGGGCCATTGCCGATGCAAAGAGAAACTGCGCAATTGATCTGGAGAGGATGAAGTTGCAGCGCATGTTATAGGATCACAAGAAATTATTGTACCCGAATTGCGAAGCTGACAAAAAAAAGTTGGGCACCACACTTGAATTGCTACAATGGAAGGCAAAGAATGGTGTATCTGACAAGGGATTTGGAAAGTTGCTGGTAATGATAAAGAATATGCTTCCAAAGGACAACGAATTGCCCGAGAGTACGTAGGAAGCAAAGAAGGATGTCTGCCCTCTAGGGTTAGAGGTGCAAAAGATACATGCATGCCCTAATGACTGCATCCTCTACCGCGGTGAGTATGAGGATTTGAACGCTTGCCCGGTATGTGGTGCATTGCGTTATAAGATCAGTCGCGATGACCCTGGTGATGTCGAGGGTGAGCGCCCCAGGAAGAAGATTCCTGCCAAGGTGATGTGGTATGCTCCTATAATACCACGGTTGAAACATTTGTTCCAAAACAAAGAGCATGCGAAGGCGATGCGGTGGCACGCAGAAGACCATAAGAAAGGCGGAAAGTTGAGAGTACCCGCTGACGGTTCGCAGTGGAGAAAAATCGAGAGAAAGTACTGGGAGGAGTTTGCAGGTGACCCAAGGAACGCATGGTTTGGTCTAAGCGCAGATGGCATTAATCCTTTTGGGGAGCAGAGCAGCAACCATAACACGTGGCCTGTGACTCTATGTTTGTATAACCTTCCTCCTTGGTTGTGCATGAAGCGTAAGTTCATTATGATGCCAGTGCTCATCCAAGGCCCTAAGCAACCCGGCAACGACATTGATGTGTACCTAAGGCCATTAGTTGAAGAACTATTACAGCTGTGGAATGGAACAGGTGTACGTGCGTGGGATGAGCACGGACAGGAAGAATTTGACCTAAAGGTGTTGCTGTTCGTGACCATCAATGATTGGCCTGCACTCAGTAACCTTTCAGGACAGAAAAACAAGGGATACCGCGGATACACGCACTGTTTGGATGATACTGACGGTATATATTTGGATAGTTGTAGGAAGAATGTGTACCTGGGACATCATCGATTTCTTCCGACAAGGCATCCCGTAAGAAAGAAAGGCAAGCATTTCAAAGGTGAGGCGGATCACCGGATGAAGCCTCACCATCGTACTGGTGCTGATGTACATGATATTGTCAAGGATTTGAAGCTAATCTTTGGAAAGGGTCATGGCGGACAACCTGTTCCGAAGGACGCTGACGGACGCGCACCCATGTGGAAGAAGATATCTATATTTTGGGACCTGCCATATTGGAAAGACCTAGAGGTCCACTCCGCAATCGACGTGATGCACGTGACGAAGAATCTTTGCGTGACCCTGCTTGGCTTTTTGGGCGTGTATGGGAAGACAAAAGATACACCAGAGGCACGGGAGGACAAGCAACGAATGCACGGAAAAGACGGCATACATCAGGGTCAGGCCAGCTACGCTCTTACCAAAGAAGATAAGGAATTCTTCTTCGAATGCCTGCTCAGCATGAAGGTACCATCTAGCTTCTCGTCGAATATAAAGGGAATAATAAATATGGCAGAGAAAAAGTTCCAGAACCTAAAGTCTCATGACTGCCACGTGATTATGACGCAACTCCTTCCAGTTGCATTGAGGGGGCTTCTACCAGAAAACGTTCGATTAGCCATTGTGAAGCTATGTGCATTCCTCAATGCAATCTCTCAGAAGGTAATCGATCCAGAAATCATACCAAGGTTACAGAATGATTTGGTGCAATGTCTTGTCAGTTTCGAGTTGGTGTTCCCACCATCCTTCTTCAACATCATGACGCACGTCCTAGTTCACCTTTGCGAAGAGATTAACATTTTGGGTCCTGTATTCCTACACAATATGTTCCCCTTTGAAAGGTTCATGGGAGTCTTGAAGAAATATGTTCATAACCGTGCTAGGCCAGAAGGAAGCATCTCGAAGGGCCATGAAAATGAGGAGGTCATTGAGTTTTGTATTGACTTTATTCCTGACCTTAAGCCGATTGGTGCTCCTGAATCGCGGCATAAGGGCAAACTGGAAGGAAAATGCACGCTAGGAGGGCATCAAATAATATGTAAGGACGGACATTCTCTCACTGAAGCACACTACACAGTTCTACAAAATTCCGCCTTGGTGGCTCTGTATATGGAGGAACACAAGAATTTTCTACAGTCCAAACACCCGGAGAAGTCTGACGACTGGATTACACGCGAACAAATGAGGACTTTCGCTGGTTGGTTGCAGAAACGTGCCCTGAATGATGGCAATATTCAAAATGACATGTACTCGCTGTCCCAGTTACCATCTTCGAATATAATGACTTTCAAAGGGTACCAAATAAATGGGAATACATTTTATACGATCGCCCAAGATAAGAAGAGCACCAACCAAAATAGTGGTGTCCGCTTTGATGCAACAACCAACACGGGAAAGGAAACATATTATGGTTACATAGAGGACATATGGGAACTTAACTATGGATCAGGTGATTTGAAGGTCCCTTTGTTTCGGTGCAAATGGGTCAATATGACACGAGGCGGGGTAATGGAAGACCCGCAGTACGGAATGACAACAGTGGATCTCAACAATCTTGCGTATGCAGACGAACCATTCGTCCTAGCCAATGATGTGGCGCAGGTTTTTTATGTGAAAGACATGTCTACCAGGCCGAGAAAAAGAAAAGATAAGGAAGCGAATGGATCATACGACGAGCCAAAGAGCCACATAGTTCTTTCAGGAAAAAGAAACATCATGGGAGTGGATGACAAGACAGACATGTCAGAAGATTATGAAAAGTTTGATGAAATTGCTCCATTCACAGTGAATATTGACCTGAGTATCCAGTTAAATGATGAAGATTTTCCATGGCTACGGCGCAAAGGGACACACGCAAAGAAAAAGTTTCACACCCAAAGATCGGGGATGTCATCGGCTTCACTATCATCACTTTCTTCTGTGTTTCACACCCAGGAGGGAATGTCTATAATAGTTAGGGTAGTTATGTGTTTTGGCATTTGAAACGCGAAGAAATTTTATCTGCAAACAAATTCTTTTCATGCATTTACTGATTTTTTCTAGCTAAAAGACCCTGAAATTGAAAATCATTTCAAATGAACTCAGAAAAAGTTGAAAGTTGGCATGGTATCATAATTTCATACAAATAGCATGTGGAAAAAAGTAGATAGGGTTACAGCAAAAACTGGATGCACTTCGTGTACAAAATGGACAATCTCTTTCGAAGTATCAGGGTTTCCGACGAAAACAAAACTATTACAAAGGCATTTCATTTTTTAAATAACCTAAGAATTACCAAATTGAATATAATGATAAAACACACTAATATTAAATATAATAAAAAAGAATCACTGAAAAAACTTTTTTCAAAGTTAAGTTATTCACAAACTAGTGATTCACACAAATTTCAAATAATTCAAAATTTAAACTATTCAAATTTGAAAACTACTGGCACTAACAGAAAGTTTGTAATTTTTTGTACATAAATCAAAAATATTCACAAAGAAACTCTAAATACAGCAAAAAAACAACTCAAAAATAAATAAAACAAAAATAAATAAAGCGAAAAAATTAAGAAAATAAAAAAGCCCGCCTAGTGGGCCAAAGCGGCCTGCATATGACTACGAACACAACCTTTTGTTGGGCCAGGATGCAGGTGACGAAGCCATGTACCTAGGGTAGGGTCACGGACCTGTCCAAAGTATCCTACCCAAGGACATCTCTAGAAGAAACTACCTTTCAGTCGACCTGGAAGGATTCCACTCGACGGACTCGAAGATAGTCGACCATGAAGACTCACTTGACTACCAGAAGATCTAAGGTCACTCTACAGCCAAACGGTCTGTTATTAAGTAGTCTTTATGGCCATGATATCACTTTATGTAAGGCGTTATCAGTAACATTTGGCCTTTATGTACATTGAACTCTCTGCTACGTGGGCTGGCTGGGGTCCTGGCGCACTCTATATAAGCCACCCCCTCCACAGGCAGAAGGGTTCGCACCTCTGTAACTCTCACACGCATAATCCAGTCGACCGCCTCCGGGCACCGAGACGTAGGGCTGTTACTTCCTCCGAGAAGGGCCTGAACTCGTAAAACCCTTGCGTGTACAACTACTCCATAGCTAGGATCTTGCCTCTCCTTTAGTACCCCCCTACACTACTGTCAGACTTAGAACCACGACAGTTGGCGCCCACCGTGGGGTAGGTGTCTTAGCGATTTATCGGAGAAGTTGCAATTTTTTCCGATCGCCTTCATCATGGTTTCAAGCAGAGTTTTGGTCGAGGGCCGCGAGATCCGTCTCGGCGCGCTCACGTTCATCGCCGACGACTCTACCTGGCTTCAGTAGGATCCGCTCGACGTCGACGCGCTCCCAGTCCGCGGAGCGACGCACTTTCGCGCATGCGTCCGCAGTGTCCTCCTGCGGCAACCGTCGACCCAGTATCGACCAGTTTTTGTGTCATCCTCCCTCCCAGCTTCCCGCCGGTGCAAGCGCTCCGGTCGGTCGAGGCTTCAGCGGTGGGTGAGACACGCGGTGGCTCGCCAGTCGACCACCGCCCAAGTCGCGGCAATCGAGCCCGACGAATCTCTATACGGCCCGTTCGACCTATCGACTGGCTCCGCAGAGACTGCATCCGAGTGCGACAGCAGTGATCCAGCGGCGGAGGTCCTGATGGTCAATGGACCACACGGTCCCCCCGGCTTTTCCGACGCCGAGAGAGGTGACGGTAGAGGCGACCCGTCGCGTGCCCACGAGGAATACCTCCCCGAGCCCCTCAATTCGCTGCAGAGGGAAGAACTTCGCCGCCGGAACATGGATGCTCTTCACACTCCTATCGTTGGAGAAACCCCTGAGGCTCGCGCCTTGGAGGACGCGCGCTTAGCCAACCTGGCTGAGCGCACTCGACTGGAGAACCTTCAGCGAGCACTCGACGAGCGTGCACAACAACGAGCCCCTGACTCTAGTCGACGTTACCTATTTCCACCTCCGACTCAGGTATATCGAACTCCAATTCAGAATTTAGCAGCTGCAGCCCGTATAGCAGACTCAATTCAGCCTTCCCAGTCAGAGGCTGGTAGAGGCTTGATGCAGATCAGAGATTTGCTCCGGGCAGCAGGAGATCAAAATTCAGCTGTATCACTGTCGCGGAACAGGATTCACAGCAAATCTGTGGCTGTGAATACGGTCCAGTCGGCTCATAGTCCCAGATCGCCCCCGAGGCGTGAAGGGCGTGCACACCGACACGATCAGTACAGGAACCATGAGCAGTATGATCACTGATTCGATCGCGATGATCGACGTCGAGTGCCCACCCCTCCCCCTAGGGGCGGATCCTGCGTACCTCGACAGCAGGATGATAGGCGCCAGCATAGTGGCGGGCGAAGAATTCCAGTCGACCCCTGAGAACCAGGCTTTGATGCGAGATCCATCATCGTTCAAGGTCTGGTCGACCGGAACAGAGCTCACAGAGAGGGTCACGACAGATATGTACCCACCAGCAGCCGAATGCATGTCTCTGGACCAGAGTGTTTCAGCAGAGCCATCAGAGCCGCAGTGATTCCTCCCAACTTCAGGTTGGCGACTGGAGTCAGTAAGTTCAACGGTGAGTCTAAGCCCGATACTTGGCTTGAGGACTACCGAGTGGCTGTCTAGATCGGCGGCGGAAATGACGGGGTGGCCATGAAACATCTGCCTCTTATGTTGGAGGGATCAGCCAGGGCATGGCTGAATCAGTTGACACCCAGCAGCATTTACACGTGGGAGGACCTCTCCCGAGTGTTTGTCAGAACGTTCGAGGAAACGTGCAAGCGACCAGCAGGACTGACAGAGCTACAATCTTGTGTGCAGAAGTCGAATGAGACTTTGAGAGATTACATCCAGAGATGGATCACATTGCATCACACAGTAGAAAATGTATCTGATCACCAGGCAGTCTGCGCCTTTAAGGAAGGCGTCAAGTACAGAGAGCTAAGCCTGAAATTCGATCGAAGCGGAGACATGTCTCTGAGTCGAATGATGGAGATAGCCACCAAGTATGCCAATGGTGAGGAAGAGGATCGGCTCCGGAGCGGCAAGCACAAGTCAGCGTCCAGGAAACCGGAGGAGGGAACTCCAGTCGGAAGCAAAAGCAGAAAGCCGAGCCAGCTGCTCCTGGAGAAACCTTTGCCGTGACTCAAGGAAAGTTCAAAGGGAAGCCCAAAGAGCCTTGGAACCCCAAGAAAGTGAAGGATAAAGAAGGAAATGACGTGTTGGATTTGCCGTGTCACATCCACACGAAGAAAGATGAAGAGGGTAATCTCATTTACCCGAAGCATACCACTCGATAGTGTCGACTTCTGATACAGCAGTTCCAGGGGAAATAGTCCAAGGACAAGGAAAAGGAGTCGGACAAAGTTAAGGACAAGGAGGATAGTGACGAGGAATACCCTCAGGTCAATTCTACTCTGGTGATTTTTGTTGACGTTGAGAGCAAAAGTCGACTGAAAGTTATAAACCGAGAGGTGAATATGGTTGCTCCGGCGACACCCAACTATGTGAAGTGGTCTCAGACGGCCATCACATTCGACCAGTCCGATCATCTGATGCACATAGCCACCCCTGGGAGGCAAACTTTGGTGGTCGACCCAGTCATCGAGGGCACTCGACTGACTAAAGTGTTGATGGATGGCGGCAGTAGTTTCAATATACTGTACGCTGAGACGCTGAAAGGGATGGGCATTCTGATGTCCAGACTCAACACAAGCAACATGAGTTTCTATGGAGTCATTCCTGGCAAGAAGGCCGCATCACTCGGCCAGATTGCTCTCGATGTGGTTTTTGGTGATTCCAAGAACTTCCGAAAAGAAAAGATTACATTTGAGGTTGTAGATTTCCAGAGCGCCTACCATGCTATTTTGGGCAGGCCAGCTTACGCACGTTTTATGGCTCGACCATGTTATGTGTACCTCAAATTGAAGATGCCTGGCCCTAAGGGCGTGATCACTGTTATTGGTAATCGCAAGAAGGCGGAAGAGTGCTTCCAGAAAGGCTCAAAGATCGCCGATGCTCAGATGGTGGTAGAAGAGTGGCAGGAACACCAGAGGAATGCAGACCCGAGTGATTTGTTGCGAGCCAAGAAGCCCGCTACGGAATCAGTGTTTCAGTCGTCCGGTGAGACAAAACCAGTTCACATCCACCCGACCGACCCCAACGCCGCTCCGACCCATATCTCCACAACACTCGCCCCCAAATAGGAAGAAGCGCTCATCCAGTTCCTCCGTGAGAACTGGGACATCTTTCCATGGAAACCTTCTGACATGCCAGGTGTACCCAGGGGGCTGGCTGAGCATCGTCTGCGAGTCGATTCAAAGGCAAAACCTATCAAGGAACATCTGCGACGGTCCGCAGTCCAGAAAAGGAAGGCTATTGGCGAAGAGGTGGCTCGGCTCTTAGCATCAGAGTTTATCCGAGAGATTTACCACTCTGAGTGGCTTGCCAATGTTGTCATGGTCCCCAAGAAGGACAAGTCACTTCGCATGTGCATTAACTTTAAACATATCAATCGGGCCTGCCCGAAAGATCATTTTCCTCTCCCCCGCATCGACCAAATAGTCGACTCAACTGCGGGATGTGAGCGGCTGTCTTTCTTGGACGCCTATTTCGGGTACCATCAGATCCGTCTGTTTGGACCCGATGAGATCAAAACAGCTTTCATCACCCAATTCGGGTGCTTCTGTTATGTCACCATGCCATTCAGCCTGAAGAATGCCGGAGCCACGTTCATGAGGATGATTCAGAAGTGTTTGCTCACTCAAATCAGTCGGAATGTGGAAGCATACATGGATGACATTGTGGTCAAGTCATGGAAAGGTTCCGACCTACTGACTGACCTCGCTGAAACATTTGCCAACCTCAGGAGGTATGATATCAAGCTTAATCCATCCAAGTGCACATTCGGAGTCCCTGGCGGGAAGCTGCTCGGTTTTCTCGTTTCTGAACGAGGAATCAATGCAAACCCAGAGAAAGTGGGCACCATACTCTGAATGAAATGACCTGTGAAGGTGCACGATGTTCAGAAGCTTACTGGTTGCTTGGCCGCTTTAAGTCGATTCATCTCTCGTCTCGGTGAGAAGGCATTGCCTCTGTACCGACTGATGAAGAAGTCTGATAAGTTCGAGTGGACTCCTGAAGCTGATGCAGCGTTTGCAGAGTTGAAAACCCCGCTTTCCACCCAGCCGGTGCTTGTTGCTCCGATCAGCAAAGAGCCTTTGCTGCTCTACATTGCAGCCACAGGACAAGTCATCAGTACAGTACTTACGGTCGAGCGGGAAGAAGAAGGGAAAACCTTCAAAGTTCAGCGCCCAGTATATTATATTTCTGAAGTCCTGACCCCATCGAAGCAAAGATATCCTCATTATCAGAAGCTCGTATATGGGATTTATATGACCACAAAGAAAGTTGCTCACTACTTCTCTGACCATACCATCACAGTCGTCAGCGACGCCCCATTATCAGAGATTCTGCACAACAGAGATGCAACTGGTCGAGTGGCAAAATGGGCAATTGAAATCCTTCCCCTGGATATCAGATTTGAGGCAAAGAAAGCTATCAAGTCCCAAGCAATAGCAGATTTCCTCGCCGAGTGGACAGGACAGTAGTTACCGACTCAAGTTCACTCAGAGCACTGGACTATGTTCTTTGATGGCTCTAAAATGCTGAATGGTTCCGGTGTCGGGGTAGTATTGGTTTCCCCCCGAGGAGATAAGCTTAGATACGTTCTTCAGATTCACTTTGACTCCTCCAACAATGAAGCAGAATACGAAGCTCTTTTGTATGGATTGCGTATGGCCATTTCACTCGGCGTCCGTCGCCTCATGGTCTACGGTGACTCGGATTTGGTGGTTAACCAAGTGATGAAGGAGTGGGACGTTAGAAGCCCAGCTATGACTGGTTACTGCAACGCGGTAAGAAAGTTGGAGAAGAAATTTGAGGGGTTAGAGCTTCATCATGTCCCTCGACTGAAAAATCAAGCGGCCGATGACTTAGCGAAGATAGGTTCCAAAAGAGAAGCCATCCCCAGTGGCGTGTTTTTGGAGCATGTTCACATGCTGTCGGTTCAAGAGGATCCTTTCACTGAAGAAGCCCCGCAGCCAAAAAGCGCCACAGATCCAACTGAAGTCGAGGTCCCAGCTGTGGTCGACTTAATCATGGAAGTTCTGGTTATCACTTCCGACTGGATAGTGCCTTACATCGCGTATATTCTAAGGAAAGAGCTCCCAGAAGATGAAGAAGAGGCTCGGCAGATCGTCCGTCGATCCAAGGCCTTTACAGTCATGAGGGGTCAGTTGTACAGAGAAAGCGCGACTGGAGTCAGCCAGAAATGCATAACACCGGAAGAGGGTCGAATGATTCTCAATGACATCCACTCGGGGACCTGTGGCCACCATGCGTCCTCTCGGACCATCGTGGCTAAAGCATACCGAGCGGGTTTTTACTGGCCCAGAGCAAATGAAATGGCGAAAGAGATAGTCGACAAGTGTGAATGATGTCAGTTCTACTCCAATATGTCACACAAGCCCGCCTCAGCCTTGAAGACCATTCCAATCGTCTGGCCTTTCGCTGTTTGGGGGTTAGATATGGTTGGACCACTGAGAACTGGCAGGAGCGTCTTCACACATGTACTGGTGGCAGTCGAAAAGTTCACCAAGTGGATTGAAGCCAAGACCATTTAAAATCTTGATGCTGGCACTGCCATCAGCTTCATCAGAGAATTGATATTCAGATATGGAGTTCCGCATAGCATCATCACCGATAATGGGTCAAACTTCGATTCCGATCAATTCAAAGCTTTCTGCGCTTCTCAAGGCACACGAGTCAACTATGCTTCAGTCGCCCACCCCCAGTCGAATGGACAAGCAGAAAGAGCAAACGGCCTAATTCTCAAAGGACTGAAACCCCGGTTGATGCGGGACCTCAAGCATGCAGCAGGCGCGTGGGTCGACGAACTTCCATCAGTTCTTTGGGGATTGAGGACTAGTCCAAATCGGTCGACTGGGAGAACTCCGTTCTTTCTGGTCTATGGAGCTGAAGCGGTTTTGCCGAGTGACCTACTTCACAATGCGCCACGAGTCAAGCTCTACTCCGAAGGCGAAGCAGAGCAAGCCCGACAGGACGCAGTCGACCTTCTAGAAAAAGAAAGAGAGATGGCAATGATCCGATCGCCCATCTATCAGCAAGACTTGCGCCGATTCTACGCCAGAAACATGAAGAGCCGAGCCTTCCAAGAAGGAGACTTGGTCCTCGGAGTGGACCAACAGAAGCCACACAAACTCGCCCCTACTTGGGAAGGCCCCTTCATTGTTACCAAAGTTCTCCACAACGGAGCGTACCATCTTTACAATGTCGATCGCCAGATTGACGAGCCACGAGCTTGGAATGCGGATCTGCTCCGCCCGTTTTATACTTAAGTATTCACTCGAATGAGTTGTAATAAAAGTACTTCTGTAGTTTATTTATCAAAGACAAGAGTTTTATAATTTTCCCAGCGATTGTTATTACTTTTGTCCACATAAATCAGTCCCCCAGTGGGTGGCTTAGCTGCGAACCCGTTTCGCCTAAGTCTGTAAAAAAATCCTACCGAGTGGTAAGCCGGCCTTCCACTCGGAGGCTTAGCCGCGAATCCGTTTCGCCTAAGCTTAAAAAAAATCCTACCAAGTGGTAATCCAGCCTTCCACTCGGAGGCTTAGCTGCGAATCCGTTTCGCCTAAGTTTAAACAAAATCCTACCGAGTGGTAAGCCAGCCTTCCACTCGGAGGCTTAGCTGCAGCCCAAGTACTCGCCTAAGTTTTTAAAAAAATCCTACCGAGTGGTAAGTCAGCCTTCCACTCGGAGGCTTAGTTGCAGTCCAAGTACTCGCCTAAGTTTAACAAAATCCTGTCGAGTGGTAAGCCAGCTTTCCACTCGGGGGGCTTAGCTGCAACCTAGTGTTTGCCTAAGTACAAATACAACATGCGCTCCGCAAGGAGGGCGAAGCGCAGGTCGACTGCTACCTTCTCCTTCCGAGCTATGCCACAAATACAACATGCGCTCCGCAAGGAGGACGAAGCGCAGGTCGACTGCAACCTTCTCCTTGAGAGGTACGCCACAAAAATCCTACCGAGTGGAGGGCAAACCTTCCACTCGGAGGCTTAGCTGCAGCCCAGCGCTCGCCTAAGTTTTTGAAAATCCTACCGAGTGGAGAGCAAACCTCCCACTCGGGGGCTTAGCTGCAGCCCAGCGCTCGCATAAGTTTTTGAAAATCCTACCGAGTGGAGAGGAAACGTCCCACTCGGGGGCTTAACTGCAGCCCAGCACCCGCCTAAGTTTTTGAAAATCCTATCGAGTGGAGAGCAAACCTCCCACTCGGGGGCTTAGCTGCAGCCCAGCGCTCGCCTAAGTTTTTGAAAATCCTACCGAGTGGAGAGCAAACCTCCCACTCGGGGGCTTAGCTGCAGCCCAGCGCTCGCCTAAATTTTTGAAAATCCTACCGAGTGGAGAGCAAACCTCCCACTCGGGGGGCTTAGCTGCAGCCCAGCGCTCGCCTAAGTTATCGAAAATCCCACCGAGTGGTGAGCAAACCTCCCACTTGGGGGCTTAGCTGCAGCCCAGTGCTCGCCTAAGTTTTTGAAAATCCTACCGAGTGGAGAGCAAACCCCCCACTCGGAGGCTTAGCCGCAACCCAGTGCTCGCCTAAGCATGGCAAGTACAAGTCGATTGAAATTTGTACTTCGTCCCTACCTACAAAAGTGCATCACAAACACTAATATATATTCCGGCGGATGCAAACATATTCAACGGCAAACCCAAGTTCAGATAGCGTCCTACGGATCCAGAAGTGCTCAGGTACCAAGCCTGTTAAAGTTTATCGGTTACAAAAACCACTCGGCATTCCGAGGCAAATTTAAGACAGCAAGCATAGAAGTTTTTTACTCCTCCTGCGGAGGACTGGAAGGCGCAACGAACTCGTCGAGGTCGATCCCATCTGCGATCCGAGTGGCAGCAGCAATGAAGGTCTCCATGAAAGACCGAAAGTCATAATTCTTGGTGTTGGCCACCTTGAGAGACACCAGCTTGTCCTCTCGCGCGTCCTTGCAGTGAACGCGGACCAGAGACAGAGCAACATCACCACCACACCTGGCAGAAGACTTCTTCCATTCTTGCACTCGACTTGGAACTTCGTTCAGTCGAGTCATCAGGGACTCGAGGTCATTCTGAAGTGCTTCTCCTGGCCAGAGTGTTGTGTCGATGCGCGATATTGCAACCTTCAGTCTCGCAAGATAGTCGACCACAGCAGCAATGCGAGACTCGAGACGGAGCACGTTCATGGCGGCTTTGTCCTTCACAGGAGAGTTGATGGGATCCAAGCCAGTCTCCACTCGACTAGTCTCCTCTTCAAAGTTATGGCAAAATTCTGTGGATACGATCCAAGGATAAGATAACGTTCCTACAATAAGTCAGTGATCACCAGTCGGATATAAGGGGTTACCTTCGAGCATGAGGAATAATTTCTTGGCGAGCCCTCCCAGATAAGCCTCTAAGTCGTTCTTCTTTGCCACCAGTTCGCTAGCCTTGTCACTCAGGGCCACCTTGTCATTCTTCAATCGGCTGACCTCCTTGTTGGCCACGTCAAGAGCAGCTTTCAGATTGGTACTCTCCTCTTCAAGTTTGCTGATCAAAGCCAACTTTTCTTCTGCGAGTTTCGTCTTGCCCGAAGCCGTTTTCTGCGCCTCGGCGAGCTGAAGGTCCTTCTTCTTCAGAGCATCCCTTAATTTATCTGCAAAATGACAGTGATATTAGACTCAGGAAGAGACAAAAATAAAGACAGTCGTCAAGATTCTCACCAAACATACCTTTTGCCTCCTCCTTCGCCTTCGTGAAGTTCTCCTGGACAAGCTTCATATCAAGTTCGAGCTGGACATGCTTGTTCTCCAACTCGGTATAACGAGACACAAGCTCGCAAGATTTCCGCGAAAGATCAGTCGACAGACATCAAAGACAGGTCACTTCCGAGTGTCTAAGAGAAAAATCATAGCATTTCTAAGACTACAGCCGAATCAAAATATTCAACTGTAGTCTCGGGGACTACACCCAGTGGGTGCACTCAGCGTGCCCCCACTGGTTCTACCAGCTCAGGTCGATCAGTCGACCGAAAACAGCTAACTGTCAACAATTAGACACAGTTTCAAAAAAGAGAGCGAAGTATTCTTCAGACCATGGCCGACTACCAGCAGTCGACCACGGTATCAGGGACTACACCCAGTGGGTGCACTCAGCGTGCCCCCACTGGTTCCATGGTTCCATTCGACCAGATCGAGTGAAGAAAGTAAAAGAGGAAAAAATTCAAGATATAAAGACTACAGTCAACTGCCAGTAGTCGACCGTAGTCTCGGGGACTACACCCAGTGGGTGCACTCAGCGAGCCCCCACTAATCCAGACATTCCAATTGACACACCCAGTGGGTGTATGACAAGTATTAAGATTTTCAGAGAGAAAAATCATCAGTTATCATATCCTAATAGAACAGACGGTGGTCAACTAACCTGGACATTGCTCTGAAGAGCTGAACTTGCATCATAAGCTGCTTGGCTGGCGTCTCGGATCGCCTTCACCCGCTCCATCATAACCCCCGCCTGGCGTATGGCTTCCTTGGCAGCACCTGCCTGGTCCTCTGGGACATGGTGTGTGGAGAAGAGGGGAGGTGGATCAGCACTCGACGACGGAGGGCGGGCACTCGTTAGCGGCACCGCAAAGGACGCGGTAGCCCGAGCAACGTTGCCCCCCTCCGGAACCAATGTTTTAGGTGCTGATGCAACCTGAGCAGCCTTGCCAGCAGACACTTTCCTGTTCCTCCTTTGCCTCAGTGGCTCCTCATCATCATCGTCTGGGAGATCAATGATAATGCTAGGCGCAGCTACAGAAAAGATTCAAAGTCAAAAATGAAGATCCGATCGACCGAAAGTGAAACTGCATAGATCATACTAGGATTAGAAGTGGCAGCATCCTCCATTTCTTGATCTTCATGCATGGCTGAGGTCTTAGAAGTAGCAGCACTGCGGTTTCAGAAATCAGCTGGTCAGTAATCGGGTCGACCAAGAATATATCCATGTTGAAAGAGAAAACATGAGTTATGCCATTACCCAAAAACAGTCGGAATCTCCATCCCCATCTTTGGTAGGGCCTTCGCCGGTTTTGTCGGTGCCGCTCGGGGTTGCTTCGACGCTTTCTCAGTCGGCACCGGAGAAGTCATTCGAGGGTGTTTAGTCGACTGCCCAACAGGCACGGCTCCCTTACCATGCTCGACTGCAGGATCATGGGTGAGCTTGGACCATCTTTAAGTATGAGGAGGCTCGACTGCCTCCTCCTCCTCCTCCTCCTCTTCCTCATCAAAGCCAGCACCTTCTTCACCCTCGTCGTCGTCTAACTCCCACTCCTCCTGGCTTTCACCTCCACTCCCTTCTTCTTCTTCGGTTGGTTCTTGTGCCCCGTTGGGCATCGAGTACATCTCGGTGGTGACCTGAAAGACAAGGAACAACGTAAAGGTCAGTCGACCGAATTGCAGTGAAGCAGAATGAAGAAAACAGAGTCACAGTCAGAGAAATGCGGTCAGACCTTGTCTGGTTCGTAGGACTGGTCGAGTGGCGGGATCCTCCTGGCTCCACGAGGGTTATCTCTGTTCCCTGTGATGGCGGTCATCCACCTCTCCAGAGTGGTGTCGTCGACCTCCTCTGGGTGGACCCGAATGGTGTCTTCTGTACCAGAGTACAACCACATCAGGTGGCCCCGATATTGTAGTGGCTGGATGCGCCGTCGAAGAAAAACCTCTAGAAGATCCATGCCCGTCACTCCGTCGCAAATGAGCTGGACCACGCGCTCCATCAACATCCTAACCTGAGCCTTCTCCTCCGGAAGCACCTTCAGAGAAGATGGCTTGTTCACTTGGTCCATGGAGAACGGAGGGAGGCCAGTCGACTGGCCTGGCATCGACTGGTCTTGACAGTAGAACCAGGTCGACTGCCACCCTCGAACTGACTCGGGAAGGGTCATGGCTGGAAAGGCACTCTTACTCCTCATCTGGACTCCAAGACCCCCACACTTCTGGATTACTTGGGTTCTCTCGTCACTCGGGCTAGCCTTTTTCACCGTTTGAGAGCGACATGTGAAAATGTGTTTGAAAAGGCCCCAGTGCGGCCGGCAACCCAAGAAGTTTTCGCACAAGGACACGAAAGCGGCGAGGTAGGCCATGGAGTTGGGAGTAAAGTGATGGAGTTATGCACCAAAAAAGTTCAGAAACCCCCGAAAGAAAAGATTCGGTGGCAGAGAAAAACCGCGATCTACATGGGTGGTTAAGAGGACGCACTCACCCTCCTGAGGCTGAGGCTGCCACTCCCTCCCCGGAATCCTCGCTGACCCATGAGGGCTCAGTCCTTCATCGATGTCCTTCTGGGTGATGGTCGAGCGGATCCAATCTCCCTGGATCCAGCCTTGCGGCAGGCCGGACCGCGACGAGGATTCGCCCCGACTAGTCGCTCTCCCCTTCGCCTTCGCTGTCGCCTTCTTCGCTCGCTCCAAAGCCGCCATCTTTTCCTTCACCATTGTCGCCGGCGAGGTGTGCAAGGAACAGCAGGGCGGAGGTGGAAGCGAGTGCATCGGACGAGTTCGAGGGAGATGGAGAGGGGATTGAGGGCGCACTGTTTGAAAAACCCCCGTCCGGCGCCTTATATGAAGTCTCTTCCGAGTGGCTGACTGGTAGGCCCGAGCGATCCTGTCAAATCACGCAACAGTCGCGCGCGCGATACGTGGCGAGAAAGGTGGCATAGAAATTGAGGCGTTCCTGCCTTATCCCAACCGAGTACTGCGGCTTCCTCCGCCCCGCGCGCTTCCCGAAATTCAGATCCCGCTAAATCCGCGAATAGCAGAGCAACTTGTCAGTCTGAAGATTTCCTCTGATCCGTTGCTCGGAGATCTCCAAGTATAAAAAAGTCACTCGACTAATATAAAGAATGGATCAAGGCGACTGAAAAAGAAGTTTGTGCCGTCACCTAAGGTCACTGATCCAGAACAAGACATACTCATATCACAAAAAGAGGGGTCGGAAGAATTCTCAACTCCTTCCTCACTCAAACCTCGTTCCATTCGGGGGATAATGACGAAGCCATGTACCTAGGGTAGGGTCATGGACCTGTCCAAAGTATCCTACCCAAGGACATCTCTAGAAGAAACTACCTTTCAGTCGACCTGGAAGGATTCCACTCGACGGACTCGAAGACAGTCGACCATGAAGACTCACTCGACCACCAGAAGATCTAAGGTCACTCTACAGCCAAATGGTCTGTTATTAAGTAGTCTTTATGGCCATGATATCACTTTATGTAAGGCGTTATCAGTAACGTCTGGCCTTTATGTACATTGAACTCTCTGCTACGTGGGCTGGCTGGGGTCCTGGCGCACTCTATATAAGCCACCCCCCTCCACAGGCAGAAGGGTTCGCACCTCTGTAACTCTCACACGCATAATCCAGTCAACCGCCTCCGGGCACCGAGACGTAGGGCTGTTACTTCCTCCGAGAAGGGCCTGAACTCGTAAAACCCTTGCGTGTACAACTACTCCATAGCTAGGATCTTGCCTCTCCTTTAGTACCCCCCCTACACTACTGTCAGACTTAGAACCACGACAGCAGGCACGCAAAGGCCCAGTAGGCCCACTGGGCGGAAGAGGACAGGTAGGCCCAGTAGGCCTGCTTAGGAGAGGAGGTCGAGAGAGCTACCGCACTGGGGCTTATAAACCAGTGCGGTAGCCCCTCGGCTAGCGAGGTGGGACTAAACTTGCGCACCGCCTGGAGCCAGCGCACCCTCTTTAGTATCGGGCCGTGGCTCCAACCGGTACTAAAGGGGGGGGCCTTTAGTACCGGTTGGAGCCACCACCCGGTACCAAAGGGGGGGCGCTTCCCGCCGCTTGGCCTAGCCAAAACAGACCTTTAGTACCGGTTGGTGGCTCCAACCGGTACTAAAGGTCCATCCTATATATACAACACTTGAAAAAAATCAGTTTCCCTCTGTTTCTTTCCTTTGTTTCCTCCCTCCGTCGCGCTGCCCTACCCCGATCGACGCCGTCCCCGTCGACGTCGCCGCCCCCGCCCCTCGTCGCCGACCCCGGCCGTCCCCGCCCCTCGTCGCCGCCCTCGTTGACGTCGCCGCCCCGGCCGTCCCCGTCGTCGTCGTCCCCGTCGTCCCCGTCGCTGCGCCC
>NC_041381.1:643768151-643781293 GCF_002162155.2 Triticum dicoccoides | reverse complement strand
TCGTCGCCTCGCCGGTGAGCTTGCCCCGGCCGCCATGTCCACACACACACACACTACACACACACACACACACTACACACACACACACATTAGTTTGTTTGTTATAAATTTTTCTGTTTTTTAGTTATATAAATATTAGAAATTATTCTGTTTTTTAGTTATATAAATATTAGAAATGTTAGTTATATAGAAATGTTATAAATGTTTTCTGTTTTTTAGTTATAGAAATATTTATAGAAATGTTAGCAATTTTTCTGTTTTTAGTTATATAAATATTAGAATTGTTATAGAAATGTTAGTTATATAATCAGGAAAATTTAGAACTAGTTTTAGTTAGATGAATTAGACTAATGTCAAATTGTTAGAATTTGCATATATATATATAGAATTTTAGTTATCACAATCCAATCATTTAAAAAATGTTACTTTTGCGGGCACATAGTATTTGTTCTCGATGATATGCCCGGCCCGCATCCTCGCCGTCGACCCGTTCGCGACGATGTCCTGCTTCAGAGGACCCATGTCGTGGATTGGGCTCCGCCGGACTGGCACTGGGAGGCGCTACCTGGAGGGGCGCGCCGCTTGGTGAGGAACCCGACCTCGGGTCCCGTCGTGGACCCTGATCTTCTTTGGTGGCGTTCGCGTGGGCCACATTCGGTGCATAGGCAGCCGGCCCCGCCGGAGGTGGTGTGTCGCCGTGTCAGGGAGGAAGATGAGCACGGCCATCGCTACATGACTGCTATGGACGACGTCAGGTTCTCCACTACTTGGCGGGTTCTTTGGGCAGATGACCGGAGATATGATCCTGTGATGGTTCCTTCTCTTTGGGTGTGCACCGCCCGCGCCCCAAGAACCGCGAGTGGCGCCCTAGATTCTTCTGTAGTACTCGATCTTTATTAGGTACCTAGCCAGTGATGTATTCGATATATAATATTCGAGACGATGTATTCCAGATTATATATATTAAGACGATGATGTATTCGAGATTATATATTCGAGACGATGTATTCGAGATTCAGTTTTTCCTTATTGATTAATTGCATCCATGCATTGTGATTTGAATACTAAATTGTTTTATATTTCTTCTGTATTAATTAGTAAAGTAAAAGCTATGGCGGACAATACCGGCAGAGAGAGAAGACGAATTGTTCGACATCATACGCAGCCCTCACAGGCTAGATGATCTGAATGAAGATGACGGCTCCCAATATCTGAACAATACCGAAGAGGGTGATGAAAAGATATTCGATCTCGACGACCGAGCTGATGAAGTCATGAACTATGATTATGATGACACAGACAATGTTTGTGATGACACAGACAATGTTGATCTTCAAATAACAAAGACTACCGGCGAGGTATATTTATATAAGCATGCATCTTGGTGATCATCACATGTTTTTTTATTGAAGATATATTAACGAATCGATCTTTCTTCTTTCAGCCCTCCGGATCGAGCAAATCTTCTTCTATAGACAGCAAGACAAAGCGAGGCCCGGGCAGATTGTTGAAGGATGGTGTAAAGTACCACATCGAATCCACCAAACTTAGTGGCGAACCCCTCACACCAAAGAATGTTGCGGACAAGTGGACTCGTCAGTGCGGAGTTCTTGTGAAGGACAAACTCCCGATCTCCATTCAAGAATGGAAAGAGCCAAACACTAAACGTCCAGGTGTTACTTGGGTCGACGACAGAGCCAAAAAAGACCTGGTGAAATCTCTGATGGAACATTTCACCCTACCAGATCATTTCACTAAAGCAGATGTGGAGAAAGTCAAGGCCGCTGCTCTTAAGAAGATGGCAATTGCATTCAACACCCACAAGAAAACTGTATGGGCCAACTACCTTGCTAATGAAAGGAAGACTCCAGATTTCAAGGGAACACTGGAGAAGCAAAGAGAACACTGGGACGATTTCGTGACCTTCAAGGACTCAGAATTATCTAAGGAATGGTCAATGAAAAACAAGGCAAATGCCGCAAGAAAGACGCAGTTCCATAGGCTGGGTCCAGGTGGCTATGCGGTGGGATTGCCTAAGTGGGATAAGTCTGAGCAAGAGATGGAGGGTGCAGGGGTCACTCCGATTACTAGGAGCTGGCCCCCTAGGTGCAGAACTTGGTTCTATGCGCATGGGGGGCGTTGGACCCGAAGACGGGCCTGGTTTCGAAGAAGGCAAGTCTAAAAGGAGCCGAACAAAAGATACTTGACGCAATAGAAGAAGCTCGAGCGGGGGTGTTCACGCCCAACAGAGAGAACGACGAGCTTACGCGCGCCCTAGGAAATCCTGAACACCCGGGAAGAACACGAGACATGGGCGTTATTCCCTGGTATGAGGGCTTTTCGGACTGGAATGACGACTACAGGTCCCATGCAAGAAACAAGATGGAGGAGGAGAAGAAGAGGAAGCTGGAGGAGGAGCAGAGGAAGAAGGACGCAGAACACCTTCAAGGCCTAGAAGCAAGGCACGCGGACCTGGCACTCAAATTCCAGCAGTAGCAGCAGCAGATCGACTCACTTAGCCAGGAAAGGGGGTCTCAGCAGCGGCAGCAGCAAGCGGATGATCGTCCAGCATTGGATAGCACCGTCCCATCCATGCCGAGAAGCAGCGTTGGTTCTACCCCGGGCGACACACTGCTAGATACATACCCTGTGGATGAGATCATAGAGAACACTAACCGTGAGCTACACTCCAAAATGAAGAACATATCCATCAAGGTGGCGGACGGCGTTGCTTTTCCAGTTACCCCCAAAGTAACCTACCGTTGCATCCCGATTACAGAGGGCTATGCCCGTGTCATGGTTGATGAAGTGGTGGACCCATATTCGGGGCTAACGCTTGACATTCCTGGAGGTGAAGACGAGAGCACACTGGGAGAGGCCATACATCGTATCATTCTATGGAGAAAGGATTGCATCATCTTTCGAAGTCCACCGACATCGTGTAGTCTGCCGACTCATCCTCGAAGTCCGCCACCGAGTCAGCAGACTCCCGCTCCTCCAAGTCCACGAACGCGTGAGACGACTCCTCCTCGAAGTTCGCCACCTCCTCCAAGTCCCCGAATGCGTGAGCTGACTCCTCCGGTTTCAAGTCCGGCACAGCGTCATGCCACTTCTCCGGCACCGTGTCAGGACACACCTCCTGCTTCAAGTCCGACACATCATCAGGCCACTTCTCCTGGTCCAACTCCACGTCAGCCGTCTCCGCCATCTCAGCAATCGCAGAAGAGACATGCCGCAGATTTGGTGCGTAGCGGTACGAGTCGAGGTAGTTCAGGAAGTACAGGCGGAGACAAGCGATATAAATATGGTCCAAGCCTCGCACCTCTTCCTCAGAGGCCTTACGACATGACGGAGGAGCAAAACGCAGCCATAGTGCAAGCCCAAGTGGACGCCCATTTTGGACCGAAACCGGCACCGCCGCCAAAGGAGGAAGTGCCTGAGAAAGTAATTGACCACTTCATTCGTATGGCTAGAGAACCAGCTCCCAAGCCTGTTGACTCGGACTATGAGCGCCAAATCAGGAAACTACATCAAGAACGGCTAAAGAAGGAAGCGAGCTCGAGCTCGAGCCAACAAGCAGCTGGCAAAAAATGCGGGTAAATCGTTCCCCAGTTGGGAGAATAGGCGGAGCAAGCGATCCCCCCGCTTGTTGTGCCAACAACACATGAGAGGAGTAGTACGCGCGCCAAATATTATTGTGGGCAAACCGTTAGCGTTCCCCAGCATGGCGATGTGGTAATAATGGAGGATCATATAATGCAGGCTCAAATGCTCAATATCTCTGTTGGACAACTCCTCGAAATCGAGCCCATGCCTACGCTTACATAATCAGAAATAGCATGGAAATATGTCCGGGGCCAACCTTTGGTCCATCTAGACAAGGTCAAGGACCTCCCAACGAGAATGTATCAATTGCATCAATGGTACATGAACATTACCAAGATTTCCAATCGAGAGTCCCTCATGGTGAATGTCAAGCATGAGCATTATTACCATGAGAAAGCTCTGGCCATTGAGTATCCAGAACTATTTCAGTTGTACAATCAAGACGCACTCGACAAGTCTATCGTCAGTTGCTATTGTCTGTAAGTGATTTCTTTCTGTAATTTAAGTCTCAAGCTAGTTATGTAGTGATAATTTTGAGCAATCATTACATGTAATTATCCTCACCATATTCTTTTTCTATGGTATTATATACAGGATGAAGATGTATGAAATGAAAAAAGCTGGACGCTATGGCGTTGGGTTCATTGACCCAAATACCATTAATGAGGACATATGGCAGATTGAATATTGTCAAGATGCTGTAGAGCAAAGCATGCTAGAGTTCTTGAAGCGCCTCAATAGCAATGAAGATATACTACTTCCTTACAACTTCCCGTGAGTCACACTGTCTTGTACTACAATTTCTGTTTTTTTTTTGCTTACTAGCTAGCTAGATGTTAATAATTAAGTGTATACGGTTTACGGTAGTTGATTAATTTTATGCACATGCACGCTTAATTAAGACATGAAAACGTGCGTATGCAGTTGGCACTGGGTCTTGATAGACATTAAAGTTGAGGAAGGAAAAGTTGAATTACTGGACTCGCTAACTAAAGAAGATAAAGACTACACCATCGTGAAGGGGATAGTCAACAGGTAATTTCAATCATTATTAACTATATCTCGGCCTATTAATTATTAGTTTGTCATTTCCTGATATGAACTATTTAATAACCCCTTTATTAATTTTCTTTGCCGGCGAGCAGGGCATGGGCAAAGTTCATCAAGGTGACTCCAGGCAAGTGGGCAAAAAAGTTGTTTTGGCATCGACCCAAGGTAAGTAATTAAGTAGTACTAGCTAGCTACCATCTCTTTAATTCTTGTTTCAATATCATTAATTAATTATCATGCTTGATTAATCATTATCTGATTCAATTCCATTCTCGTAAAGGCCCTGAAGCAGGCGTCGGGGAATAATCTGTGTGCATTCTACGTTTGTGAGAACATTCGCATGATGACGTGCGAAAGGAGCATATCTGATACACGGGACTGGGTACGTTTGTCAGAACACTATTCACACCATTATCGATATCTAGTCACACAACTAACACACAAGCATATTGATCTCCTTCTTAACAGTTTAGATCGGTGCGGGATAAGCTCCTACCATCGGACCGCATACTAGCACTTCAAGAGGAAATAGCTGGATTTTTGCTCGACCAGGTCATAGATCCCAAAGGAGAATACTATTACCCGCTACCGCCCCCATGAACCACTTGTCATCGTGCTCCAGAGACACCAAAGGCAACATATGTAGGAGAAATTGTATATGTATATACATGTGTATGTGTGAATAATTAATGGTGTTGGTTTGTGAGACATTCGACGATATATATATATATATATATATATATATACGGTTCTACGTACGGGAAAATCTATTTATATATATGCATAACGTGTACAATTTGTAGTATCGTGAAATACCACCAAACAAAAAAATTGAATGGAAAATAAATCAAACACCCCCCCCCCAATATTTAGTACTGGTTGGTGTTACCAACCGGTACTAATGCCCTACGCGCACCCCGGGCCTGGCTCGTGCCACGTGGTGGCACTTTAGCGCCGGTTCGTGACGAACTTGTACTAAAGGGGGGGCTTTAGTCCCCACTCTTTAGTGCTGGTTGGCAAACCGGCACTAAAGGCCGTTACGAACCGGCACTAAAGGCCGGTTCTGCACTAGTGATGTTCTTCTTCATCGACGACCTCTCCAAGATCCAACTCTCGTAGGGTTTTCTCTGGCGGCTAGGGGGAGGAGAAGGGATTGTGTTTGGGTTTGGCTGTTTTTTGTGGCAATTGGGGGGGTGCTTTATATAGTAGAAAAGGTGGCTGGTAGGTAGGCAGTAGATTTATGTTGGTAGGTAGGCCCAATATTAGAGTCAAATGTTAGTGTCAAAAGTAATAAACAAGCCCATTATTAGGCCCACATTTTGTTCAGTGAAATTTAACTAAATTGTCATGAATTGTACTCAATTGTCATCAGTTCAGTGAAATTGTATTTAGTTCAGCGAAATTTGCACAATTGTGCAAAATTTACTGATAATTTTACCTTAACTGAACTTAACAAAGTGGATTTCAGACTGAATCTCAACTGAATTTTCACTGAAAATTCAGTCTGAAACCTGAATTTCTGCATGATGTACCATATGTAAGTACAGAATGCTATTTATAGTAAGTGCTCCATTTGGTGTATCAAGCTTTTCCACATGCAGAAAGAAACAAATAAAGCAGCACTGCATGCAACATTTGCTGCACTGTTCACCACATTTGCAAGATTCAAAGCACTCCAGTTGCGTACCAACATTATGCATACATATTCAGAGTCCACTTTCCAAACCACATAATGCACACCTAAGGATAGCATGTCCAAAGAGTTCTAACTTATATGCTGTGATGATATAGCAGCATACCTAGCTAACAGACCCATCTTACTAACTTATATGCTGTCATATCTATGAGCATACCTACCTAACTGCATCATATTTCTAACTTATATGCTGTGATATAAAATCACACCTAAGAAACACCATCTGCATACCCAGCATTGTTCACTTCTTGAGCAGCTTCACGCGCTCGGATCGGCGCACCTCCACAACTGCTGCTGCTCTCTTCTTCTTCTTAACCTCCTAAACAGCCGGTGCCACCTCCTCCTCCTCAACCTCCTGCTTGATGATAACGGATTCAGGCAGATCTAGCAGGTCGTCCACCTCAATGGGAGCGTTGCGGCCACCCTGCACGACGGCTCCGACCAGCGCAACCATCTGCACCTCCGGCTCATCGTCTGACAGCACGACGACTTCCAGCACCTCCTCGTCAGATGTCTCATCGTCGGAGTCATCGTATGGCCCGAGGAGGACAGATGGACCTTGACGGTCGCAGTAGTTGGCGTTGACGGGCGCCGGCAAGGCAAGCACGAAGTCGTCGACGTGCTCGGTCCTGGACGCAACGTGCTCTGCATCCGGCTGGGCCGGTGCCGTGGTGGATGAGCGGTACATCCACCAGCGGGCGCACTGACTAGGGTCGGGGGAGCGCTGAACCTCGCGCATTGCCCAGAGGAGGATGGTCGCCGGAGGAACGTCGATGCCGCCAGGGAGGGCACGACGCTTCTCAGCCTCCGTCATCACCTTGACGAGACCACGCGCGTGGATCCTCATCATCCGAACACTTGGGAACCACCGCGCGATCTCTTTGTACTGCGCGCGAATGTCCGGGTTATCGTCGGCCAGCTCTTCGATGGCTTTCTGCCATCCGAGACTCTGGTCCATCGCGGCGGCGGTGGCATGGTCGTCGAGACAGTGAGTGGCGAGGTTTTTTGGGTGGTTGGCAGAGTGAGTGGGGGAGCGGTGAGTGGAGAGGGAGAACGGTAGGTTGCCACGTCTTAACGAGAGGAAACCGAAACGGCAGGTCGCTATGGTACCCTCGGTCGTCAGATAGAGGCCGTAATGCACGCTTAACTACAGGACCACAAAGAAAACAATATGTACATCCCAAGTTGCTAGTAGATCAAATCACTCGCTCTATCCCACTTGCATTGCACGCAGCGTTATAAACCCCAGGTCCTGGGTTCGAGCCCCAGGACAACTCATTTTTTTCAATCTTTTTTAACTACATCATTATGCACAGTCAGTTAGCTAGCTCATTGTGCACATTCAGATAACTAGAAGAATATTTTTTACTTTTTTAAACTACATCAATGTGCACATTCAGTTAAGTAGAAGAGTAGGCAATAAATTAGCTCATTCAAATTGAGTTAACAAAACAGCTTGCACATTCAGGCATGCACTGTGCACATTCAGGCATTAACTAGCTCATTTAGCTCATAGTGCAAGTTTAATGAAGTTACAAAAAGGGCAATGAATGCCACTGTTTTGCCACCAAAAGAAGGCAAATCTTGCCACTTCATGCCACTGTTTGGCATACTTAACAGGCCAGTCATAAAGTTACATCACTTTAGGCCTTTACAAAAAATGGCACTTGCAACAGACAGCTATCAGGGAGCAAGTGCATTCAGATCTTCAACAGGTGCATTGAGATCAAGTATTTGGCTCTCAATCTGATCTCCAAACAACAACCACCATGCTCTCTCACCTGGAACACCTCCTCTCCCTGCAACTGGAGCAGCACCTCTTCCTCTCCCTGCAACTGTAGTAGAACCTCTTCCGCTGCCTGCATTTGGAGTAGCACCTCTTCCTCTGCCTGCATTTGGAGCAGCACCTCTTCCTATGCCTGCATTTGGAGTTGAACCTCTTCATCTGCCTGCATTTGGATCTGCACCTCTGCCTCTGCCTAGAGCTGGAGCTGCAACTCTACCTCTGCCTACAGCTGAATCTGCTCCTGTTCCTCTGCCTGCACCAGGAGGTGCATTTCTTTGTCTTTTATTTGCTCTTCCTTCTTCTCTTTGAGCTATTGTGTTTGCCCTTGTCTGCCTACCAATGAGCATCTCTGTGGTGACCACTGGCTGAGGTATTGCAGCACCAGCAGCAGCAACAAAGGCAGACTGTTGTGGTAATGGGCCGTATGCCCTTCGAGGAGCTCTTGTAGAAATTTCCCTTTGAGCCATGGTGAAAACCATACTTGTTGGTGAATCAGTTGGATCCAACAGAAGTTCTACATTGTTTGGGAAAATGTTCTGCACATATTCATTTAAGCACATTAAGTTCTATGTACTTAAGTGCTTGCTATGTACTTAAGTTCTATAATGACATAAGCACAGTACAAATGCAGTTCAATTCAGTTAACTAGCATATACCTGGAGAAAGGTAGGGTCATCATAACTTTCATTAACCACCTCTATCCCATCTTGAATGACACTTTCCTGCCATTTTTAGTGCCCCTTTCTGTTGTGATCAGCTCTGCCACAGATTGAGCAGTGCATTGTCACACCTTTTCTGTTCAGATCCCTAACACAATTCTTGATCTTCTCCTCTGGTGCCTTCTTCCTATTTTTCTTGGGTCTTCCCAACTGTTTAGTAAACACTGGTGGATGCACCTTGTACCCATTCTATTTCTCCCAATGCTTTGGGTCTGCAAGAGGAACAAGAGTGTATCCATATGCCTTGAGATATGTCTGAACTGTATAGCAGTCATGAACCATTGTCTCTGGGTCAATCCTCTCCTCCCTGCAACATGCTGTACAATGACCACATGGTACTCCAGACAACTGCCCTCTTCTGCAATCATATGTGTGCAAAGCAAGATCCACTGTGTAACTATTGTTACCAGACTGTACTTTGAACATTTGTTGGCCAGCTTCAGATACATGGCAGTTTGCAGCAAACTCTGTATTCTTATCCAATTTCTTCTGAATCTTTGGGCATATTCTCTGCCCTACCCACTTTTCTATAGCTTCCCTTTGTTTACTCACTAGCATGTGCATGATCTTGTAGAATATATATTCAAGCATACTAAGCACTGTCATCTCTCTGCCATCAAGAATGTAGCTGTTAAACACTTCAGAGTTGTTGTTCAGCAGGATGTCACATTTGGGAAATTCCCTGAAGAATGCCTTGCACCATGTGTTTGGCTCAAGCCTCTCAATCCAGTGGAAGGCAGCTTGGCAGTGATCATCCATTTTCTGACAGTTCTGTCTCCACTTCACCTTGTTTGGTGATCTTGCAATAGCCCAACGATCTTGCTTCAGTACCTCTCCTTTGTTCTTCTCATTAAAATTTTGGTAAATATGCCTCACACAAAACTTGTGTTCTGCATCTGGGCAAACCTTGTGCATAACATTTATTAACACTTTCTGCTTGTCACTCATAACTGTGAAAGGAGATGTGTTTGTAATGTTTAGATCATCTTTTAAAGTGGTCAAAAACCACTCACATGAACCTTTGCATTCTACATCCACCCAGCCCATTGCAATGGGAAAAATGCAGTCATTAGGATCAATTCCAACAGCACTAAGGAGCACTCCTTTAAACCTTGTTTTCATATGACAACCATCAATAAAGAGAATAGGCCTACAACCCTTTAGCCATCCTCTCTTATAAGCATCATATGACCAATATAATGTTTTCAAACATTTTCTGCCCATTGGAAATTTTGTATCTTTGACAAGTGTAGTTGTTAGCAGGAATGTAGGCCTAGGGTTTTTGCTCCTTAGCTCATGCCCATAATCCCATAGCCTGCTGAACTGCTCTTCCTCATCACCATGTATCTCCTTAAGTGCTTGCTTCCTAGCCCTACCAAGCTTCCATCTATTAGGAGTAACATTGAATTCCTTTGCTATTTTCCTTGAAAATGTTCCAATGGACATCTTCTGGTCATCTCTGAACTCATCAATGAAAAAGTTGCACAGGAATTTTGCTGTCATATCCTTTAACTTCCACTTCTTCTGGCACTTATGCAATCCATTGTATCTCTTGATGACAAAACCTCCAGTCCTGTTGTCATTTCCATCCTTAAGCACCCATGGAAACCTCCACCCTGACAAACTGCCTCCAATCTGATCTTGTCATTCTTCAGCTTTTTTATCTGCACTCTGTTCCTTATTGAATAGGCCTTGAGAGCTTTCCTCAACTCAACCACATCAGCAAATACCATACCTAATTTAAATACAGGGGATTTCATGTCCACCTTGGATTTGAAAGCTTTGAATGTGTACTTCAGTTGGTCTTGTGCTTCAGTGGAGAGGTTGAGATCTTCATCTTCAAGTACATAGTCAGGCTCAACCTCTACCTCCTCTTGCTCAACCTCTTCATCAACATCAAAGTCAATGTTGTCTTCATAAAGATCATCATCTCCATCATCTATGTCATAATCATTGTCACTGAATTCTGAATCAGACAACACAACATTTTCAGACTGCAAATTCGGCTCTGCACTAGCAACCATCACATTTGTCTCTGCAGCATTAAGCTGGTCTGGCTCTGCAGCATTAAGGAGGTCTTGCTCTGCACCATTAAACAGGTCTGGCTCTGCACAATATGTCAACAAATTTGGGTCAACAACAGAATTAAGCAAATCTGTCAGAACATCCTCTTCTTCTGTCCCATCAACTACAAACTCTGAAATTGGATCTTCAACATTCACTGAAATAATGTTGTGACTAGATGATGCACTGCTTGCACCAACAATTGAGTTGGCCATTCTGACAGGGCTTGCAATAGATGGCAACTTCAATATCAAATCTTCTCTCAAATTGCTGATGAAGTCTGCATGGTCAACCATAATTGCAAGAACTTTGTGCTGAGCACTAGCTGTGATAAGATGCTGCAAATCCTCATCACCCTTAATTATCACCAAGCCGTCTGAAAGTGTTTTCTCAGGTAAATGCCAGTAAATAATATGCTGATTGGCAGGATATCCCAACCATTTTAGGCGTTCTTCTAAGACTGTATATGAAAATGTGTAAGCATCAACATAGTCAAGGACCTCCAAAGAAGAGTTATAATACTCTGGGGCACTGATAGATCCACAGAAAAGACCACCATGTTGCATCTCCAGTGTAAAGAAAGGAGTGTGAACACTCTGTCCCATTGCTGAGTCACACACTGCATACCAAAAAGAGAGATATTCAGTTAAAAATTCAGTTAAGTGAACATGAACTGCCTAAGTTCAGTTAAAAATGCAGTTAACTTAACTGAACATGTACTGCACAAATTCAATTAAAAATTCTGTAAAACTTAACTGAACATGTACTGCATGCAAAACAAATTCAGATAAATTACACATTTAGATAGATTATATCTACTGAGCCACCTTCTTCATCATAACCATAACATGGTAAACGAATGTACAGAACACAACATGCCAATCTCACACAAGAAATAGAACATAGCTCATAACCCTAGCTTCATGCCAAAACCCCATCTTCTTCACCTTCTTCACCAAACCCATAACGACAGAGGGGTAAACCCTAGCTCATAACCCTAGACTAAATGCATCGCTGATAAGATTGCCACTTTGCAAGATCGAAGCAACTAACAAGCTTAAATCAGCTTCCAAATCGCATGGATCCGCCATACGAGGCCGTACTACACCCGACAAAAACAAGAAACGGAACAGGGCAGAGGAGGTGAGAAAAGAGGAGCTCACCATAGTCTGGAGGAAAGACTGCTGGCGGTCGGACCAGATGAGCCGATGGATGCGTCACTGGACCGCCGAACAGCTCCGGCGAGGCAGCCATTGTTGCTGACATTAGCAATGGCCGCTGGAGCGCCAACAGAGACAAAGATGGAGAAGAATGAGTCACGATAGGCCATAGGAGTCCCCCCCCCGACAGATTAAATGAGGTTAATAAATTCAGGTGCTCTGCTGCTGGTAGTGTGGGTTGATTCAGAGCAACGCCGGGGGGTCTTTGCAAAATGCCAGGCACTGACCGGGTGCGCACCCACACGTCCACATGGCGCTCTCTGATTCATCAGGACCAGATTTGCACATCTGAAGCAAGTTGAGGGACTGGGTAAGGTCAATTTTCAAGTTGTAGGACTAAACTATCACATTGAGAGCAAGTTCTAGGACTCCTGATGCTTTTAACTCATAAATCAATGTATTCGCCTTACCAAAACCAAAATGAGCATCCATCTTCCTACACGCATGATGATGTTCGAAATGAGCTAACATAATGAGCTATCGAAATGAGCCGAATGAAAACAGCACGTACCCCGTCGTTTTCGCATTTGAAGAACACCCATCCGGGGTGCTTCGGCGTGCCTAAAGTCAGCCGTAGCACTGTCCGCGCGCAGTCATCGCAATGTATGAGCGGCATCGGTGAGCCATAGAGCCTCTGCGCGAGGGCCGAGCCCGGCGGACGGGCGGCCGAATCCATGCCGGCAAACCATTGGCGGCGGCGACAGGGCGAACCCGCACCTGCATGCGGCAATGCGCCTTTGCCGGGGCTGCGCGAGGTGCTCCCCGACCATTCCATCGCTTGGCGCAGCCGCCGGCGCCCAAGAGAGCCAAATCCGGCTGCCCGCGATGAAGGGTCGCAGATCCGCAAGTTCCCGGCCCGCCGACCCAGGAGGAGGGGAAGGGGGCGGAGGGCAACCTCGTGCGTGTGGCGGCTTGTCAACGTGCTCCTGCTGGCTACTTTTGCCGGAACCTTGGGCGGCGGCGGGGAGAGGGGGGAGGGGAGGTGGTTGGTGGGGAAAAGC
>NC_041381.1:643749544-643767790 GCF_002162155.2 Triticum dicoccoides | reverse complement strand
CCGCATATTCGCGGGTTGGGGTAAAGTTTTTGCCGCGCCCCTCAATTTTTTTTGCGGGCCGGCCGCGTTTGCGCGGTCTGTACGGGCGGGATTTTCCGCGCCAACCCGCATTTTGCCGGTTATTTTGCAATTCGGGGACTTTTGCAGGGTCTGCTAGAGTTTCTCTTATAGGGGTAGGGTATGCGTGTGTGCGTTTATAGGGGTGTGTTTATACTCGTTTATATGAGCGTTGTGTCTGTACTGTGTTAATAAAACAGAAATTGTTAATGTGTAAGCCAAGTGTACATTTGTTTAACGGTACTATTTTCATTGAGTGTATTACGCCATGGGTAACGGCATATTGTTCTCCCAAACCGCGGATTGACATGGCACAATGAAGAAACAAATATGGATGCAAATTTGCATGTGGCGCATACATGTTTTCCCCTTCTCTATGTGTGTGAACGGTTCGTGAACAAGATTTGTTATGCTCATTTGCGAGATCGAATTAATGATGACCAAATTAAATGATCTCACAACTTCAAAAAATAAAATAAAATAAATGATCTCACAAGCAAGTTGACAATCTAATCATGTACTCCAAACTGCTACACGCGACTCAATATTTTAACACCGCTTCAGGTGGGCTTCTGCGCTCTTCGTAGTCTTCAAAAGATTAGTATAGCAATGAGATAGGTTTACTATGCGTAGTGTCACTGCAAATCCATTAGACGTGCCGTTATTCCAAATTGTATGACATAATTAATTAGACAGCATTTTGACAAAAAACTCCATGAAGACATAGGCCCTGTTTGGTTCATAAGTCCTAGGACTTTTTTTAGTCCCAACTTATAAGTCTCAAGTCCCTAAAAAGTCCCTACCTGTTTGGTTCCTGAGACTTATAACTCCCTATAAGACCATATTACAACTATAAGTACCTATAAGTCCCTCCTTGAGAGTCTTATTTCATAAGTCCCAAACGGCCACTTTAAGTCCTTATAAGTCCCTCCTGTTTGGTTTAGATGGGATTTATAGGGACTTTTTTAAGTCCCTAAGCCAATAAGTCCCTGGAAACAAACACCCTCATAGTTAATAACACCATTGGCGGTGTTTTGCAAGTACATGAACAACGGAACACTAATGTATGTGGATTTGTATGATAGTGAGCGTTACCTCAAGTTATCAGATTGGCACGGGGGAGCATTTTACCCAGGTTCGGGCCCTTGTAATGCAAGTAATAATCCTAATCTTGTTTGTATGGAATTCACGATGCCGCCCATAGCAATGTATGTGGTTATCCACTGTGCGCTTCTCGCTGCCTTTTCCCCTTTCTGTTCCTAGATAGTACTCCTTTAAAGATCATACAGAATTTGGTTGTTTCTATTAGTGATTATTGTGGCTATTATGTTTTTCCCTTTTGTGTGCAAGGAATTGGACGCAAGACATCCATATCAAACAAGGATCATACATAATTTATCTCAAGGGACAATGTATCAATAAGTAGATTATGTGTGCCAATCGACTTTGATATGGAGTAGTGGGTTTCAAGGTGGTCGAACTAGAAGGGGTGTCATAGATAAAATCTATTATAGGCTAACCTAGGGCTTCAATACAGTTTCTAAGCAAAAGTTTCCCCCTTCACGGTCTCGCCTCTTGGGTATCTATTGCTCGTCTCACTCGCTCTGTCCTGCCTTTCCGTCTTCATCTCCTAGGCTTTTGTGGCTTGGACACTTTCCTCCTCGCGGATATGAGTCGCCTTGCTTTTCAAGGGTGCAGAGGGTAGCCGTTTGGGGAACTTGTTCCTCCGAATGTGAGCACTTAACACAACCCAATCCGAGGGCTAGACGACTCGTTTGAGGCAACACGTGTGTGTGTGGGGGGGGGGGAGGGAGGTACACCAATCGTCGACAAGCACCCCATTGGTATTTGTTGGAGGCCATCGAATGAAGCGCCCAATCAGATTACGGGGTCGCCACCCGCTCCAAAGAGTGTGAGGTCCTCCGCTCAAGAGCTCGCAAGCTACTCACTTTCTTTGGAAGACTAGTGTTTCTGCCTCCTGCTGTGACGACGATAAGGAGGTGCGGTGGAGAACCCCCGACGACCAGAGTTTGGGGTCACCACGGGTCGACCACTCGGGGGGACAACATGAGAGTTGGGGCTGGGCCTCTCGGCTCTTTCTAGCCGGCACAAAAAAAAAGTTTTGTTTCTACGTAACGGTCTCGAGATACAAGTAGCAATAGTGCGAAAGGGGGAGGGGCATTTCTCAAATATACCCCTCATGGGACATGGAGATTTGGCAACCTGCTCTTGGGTGAATAGTAAAATAAAATGAAAAGATAGTAAACAAAATTGAAAAGTCTACCTTTTTTACCAATGAACTTGAGCAAAACATGAGTTAGTTTTTGTTATTGTGTAGACCACCACATGTGTTTAAAAAAAAATCACACGAAGTTGGAACACATTTCATGTGCATTGCTAAAAATTCTTGCTTACTACTACCTTCTGTTTTACTGCACGGGGGATGACATGTACCCCGATCTCACATTTGACTTTCCGGGGCCCGCAAGTCCTCCGTCGGTGTAGTGTTTTTTAGCTGCTAGCATCGGCAGCTAAACCGTGGTTAAACCCAGCCCCTTGCGGTTGCACGTGACCCTGTGATCATCCCAAGATCGGCGCTGACCTTAGACATAACACACCTTTTATTTCTGGTTTGTGACCGGCGAAAACCCAGCTTAAGTTAAGTAAGTACATGTGGCTGTCACGTGATCACGAGCAGAAGGAACTTGGATTGATAGTCGGCCAGTTGCCGGAGCAAATACTACGTGTATCCAACGATCCGGAGGTTGGACGGGATATCATTTTGTACAGAGTAATAAAGTGCACTTTGATTAGAGAGAAGTGCCCCTCGCCCGTCGCATGCATCCGACGTGGCCCCTCTCAACGCGCTTTCCACGATGGAGCCTGGCTTGTGGGGAGAGAGTGGTGAATTAATCTGACAAAGAAAATCGAGTGAGAAGCACGTGAGCGCTGATTAATCTCTTCTTTTTGCGGGGTGAGCGCTGATTAATGTAAAAGCATAATCTCTCATTGACTGGCCTACTGATCTAGGAAATTCAAGTAACCATTTCTTCCGTATTCAACTGTGTACGTGAATGCACGTACTTCCTCCGTCCGGAAATATTTGTCGGGAAAATGGACAAAAATGGATTTATTTAGAACTAAAATACATCTAGATACATCCATTTCTCGGACAAGTATTTACGGACGGAGGGAGTATATTGCAGTGAAAATATAACTGATGTCTGTCGAAGGCCATACCTACAATTTAGATATACCAACCATGAAAATATATATTGGGATGTTAAGCATGAAGCTTGCTAAATCACGAGCCAAAAGCTAGCAATTAAGACGTACTAATTCGTAAGGGTAAATACTCTTGTGTACTTGACAAAAGAAACTTTGCAACTACGGTCATTATGGTGTGCTTCTCTGGAGTACTTGACAAATAAAAAAGGGCAAAAAAAGGTTTTGGCACTTTGGGACGAATAAAGGATAGCTCCAACACTGACCCTCAGTCGGATATAGTCCGGGCCGATGGGGTCTAATCCCAGGACAGTGATGTGGGAGCCGACTATAGCTGGCCAAACGGACCGGCCCGGCCCGGCACGGCACGGCCCATTCTAATCGTGCCTGGCACGGCCCGGCCCGCCTAGGCACGATTATTATACGGGCCATGCCGTGCCGGCCCGCGTGCTGCAGCCTGCAGCCCAGGCACGACCCGTATGATAATCGGGCCGGTCCATCGGCACGCTAGACCCACTAATCTACCTCCTATTTTGCGCAGTGAGCGTTTTTAGCCTATTTGTACCTGTTGGCCCATATTAGGATACATAAAAAAATAAAAAGAATAAAAAAAAGTTAATCGGGCCGTGTCGTGCCGGCCCGCGTGCTCGCCCTTCAGTCCCAGGCACGGCCCATGGCGTGCCGCGTGCCGGGCCTGGCCCGTTTAGCACGTGTCGTGCCGTGCCGTGCCAGGCCCGTGCCGTGTCGGCCGTGCTACTGGGTTGGCCCAGCTATCCTGGCCTGTTTGGCCAGCTATAGAGCCGACCATCCAACCGTGATCGCATACATTTCAAACCGGACTTCAACAAACCAGACGAATTACATGCAAACCAAATGATGTTCATATAAACCAGACAAAAACATTTACATTTCAGACATATTTCAATTAAACTATGCCAGACTAGGTTATTCTAACCTAATCTATCCCTGGCAGCAGCGGCGCCCGTTTCCCATGACATGTCATCCCTATGTCCGGCGGCAAGCTTACTGGACCGTTGTGAGCCCCGGAGGTAAATGCTTCAACCGGAGTTGAAGATTAATCTTCGCCTCCGCAAAATCACTGGCACGGATCAAGGTTGGTTTTTGGGCGGGTAGGACCATGGTGGTGGCCTTCGCCTCTGCGAAGCGGGCAAGCTCACTTGCGGGCGTTGAGCCCACCAAGTATAGCTTCAGCGGGAGGGAAAGAATAGTGGCTTCCGCCTTCACAAAGCGGGCAAGCTCACCGGCTATGAGGCCCAGAAAGATGGTGGCAGTGGCCTTCCTGGGACCCAAGCGTCGACGGCCTCCAACGTTCAACTCTTCCTCGCTATCGTCGGTAGACATGGACGTACCAGCCTCGTCATTGCAGCAACAGGGCACAGCCGACGCGGAACTGGCAACGTCGTCGGTTCCATTGGCAAATTCCTCAACCGTTGCATCGATCTACGCGAACGTAGCTGATAACCCACAAGTATAGGGGATCGCAACAATTTTTGAGGATAGAGTATTCAACCCAAATTTATTGATTCGACACAAGGGAAGTCAAAGAATATTCTCAAGTATTAGCAGCTGAGTTGGCAATTCAACCACACCTGAAAGACTTAATATTGCAGCAAAGTATTTAGTAGCAAAGTAGTATGGAAGTAACGGTAATGGTGGCAAAAGTAACAGTAGCAGTTTTGTAGCATCGTAATAGTGGCAACGGAGAAGTAACCTACCAAAGATCAATATGTGAAAAGCTCGTAGGCAATGAATCAATGATGGATAATTATGTCAGATGCAATTCATGATGCATCAGTTATACATAGGGTGACAAGGACTAGCTCCACTTCATCAATTTAATATAGGCATGTATTCTGAATATAGTCATATGTGCTTATGGAAAAGAACTTGCATGACATCTTTTGTCCTACCCTCCCGTGGCAGCGGGGTCCTATTGGAAACTAAGGGATATTAAGGCCTCCTTTTAATAGAGTACTGGACCAAAGCATTACCACTTAGTGAATACATGAACTCCTCACACTACGGTCGTCACCGGGAAGTGTCCCGACTATTGTCACTCCAGGGTTTGCCGGATCATAACACGTAGTAGGTGACTATAACTTGCAAGATAGGATCAAGAACTCACATATATTCATGAATACATAATAGGTTCAGATCTGAAATCATGGCACTCGGGCCCTAGTGACAAGCATTAAGCATGGCAAAGTCATAGCAACATCAATCTTATAACATAATGGATAGTAGAGATCAAACCCTAACAAAACTAACTCGATTACATGGTAAATCTCACCCAACCCATCACTGTCTAGCAATCCTACGATGGGATTACTCACACACGGCGGTGAGCATCATGAAATTGGTGATGGACGATGGTTGATGATGACGATGGCGGCGGATTCCCCTCTCTGGAGCCCCGAACGGACTCCAGATCAGCCCTCCCGAGGAAGAATAGGGCTTGGCGGCGGCTCCGTATCGTAAAACGCGATGAATCATTCTCTCTGATTTTTTTCTCTCCCTGAACGTGAATATATAGAGTTGGAGTTGAGGTCGGTGGAGGTCCAGGGGGCTCATGAGGCAGGAGGCACACCCTAGGGGGGCGCCCTCCACCCTCGTGGACAGTGTGTGGGCCCCCTTCTGTTGATTCTTTCACCAATATTTTTTATTAATTCCAAAATGTGACTCCGTGAAGTTTCAGGTCATTCCGAGAACTTTTATTTTTACACGAAAATAACACCTTGGCAATTCTGTTAAAAACAGCGTCAGTCTGGGTTAGTTCCATTCAAATCATGCAAGTTAGAGTCCAAAACAAGGGTAAAATTGTTTGGAAAAGTAGATACGTTGGATACGTATCAAGTCCCCCAAGTTTAAACCTTTGCTTGTCCTTAAGCAATTCAATTGACAAACTGAAAGTGATAAAGAAAAACTTTTACAAACTTTGTTTGATCTTTTTGTTGCAAAAATGTAAAGCCAGCATTCAAGTTTTCAGCAAAGATTATGAACTAACCACATTCACGATAACATGTAGGTCTCACATTTACTCATACCAATGGCATAATCAACTATTGAGCAATAATAATAAATCTCGGATGACAACACTTTCTCAAAATAATCATAATATGATATAACAAGATGGTATCTTGCTAGCCCTTTCTGAGACCGCAAAACATATATGCAGAGCACCCCTGAATATCAAGGACTGACTAGACATTGTAATTCATGGCAAAAGAGATCCAGTCACAGTCATACTCAATGTAAATTAATAACAATGCATACAAATGACAGCGGTGCCTCGAACTGTACTTTTTAATAAGATGATGATGACTCAACATAAAAGTAAATAGATAAGTCCTTCGCAGAGGGAAGCAGGGATTTGCAGAGGTGCCAGAGCTCGAGTTTTGAAACAAAGATAAATAATATTCTGAGCAGCATACTTTCATTGTCAACATAACAACCAAGATATCTCGATATCTTCCATGCTACATACATTATGGACGGTTCCCAAACATAATGGTAAAGTTTATACTCCCCCACCACCAACGAGCACATTCCACGGCTGGTCCGAAACAATAGGTACCTTCCAACTAACAACAATCTTGGGGGAGTTTTGTTTGCAATTATTTTGATTTCATTTGAGTATGGGACTGGGCAACCCAGTTACCGGCCATTTTCTCGTGAATGATGAGGGGAGTCCACTCATCGTGAGAATAACCCACCTAGCATGGAAGATATAGACAACCCTAGTTGATACATGAGCTATTCGAGGATGCAAAACAGAATTTCATTTGAAGGTTTAGAGTTTGGCACACACAAATTTACTTGAAACGGCAGGTAAATACCGCATATAGGTAGGTATGCTGGACTCATATGGAACAACTTTGGGGTTTATGGAAGTGGATGCACAAGCAGTATTCCCGCTTAGTACAAGTGAAGGCTAGAAAGAGACTGGGAAGCGACCAACTAGAGAGCGACACAGTCATGAACATGCATTAAGATTAACCAACAATGAGTGCAAGCATGAGTAGGATATAAATCACCATGAACATAAATATCGTGGAGGTTATGTTGATTGTGTTTCAACTACATGCGTGAAGATGTGCCAAGTCAAGCCACTCGAATCATTCAAAGGAGGATACCACCCTATCATACCACATCACAACCATTTTAATAGCATGTTGGCACACAACGTAAACCATTTTAATAACTATAATCGCTAATTGTCATTGCAAACATGTTTCATTCATAATAGGCTGAATCGGAAACGATGAACTCATCATATTTACAAAAACAAGTTAGTTCGAGTTCATACCAACTTTTCTCATCTCAATCATTTCATCATATATCATCATTATTGCCTTTCACTCGCCCGACCGAACGGTGTGTATAATAATAATAGTGAACGTGCATCGGACTAAGATGGAATCTACAAACATTTAATTCAAAGGAGAAGACCAGGTAATATGGGCTCTTGGTTAGATCAACAATAATTCATATGAGAGCCACTCATCATTTTCATCGTGGTCTTCTCCTCTCAACCCCCAAAGAAAAGAAAATAATTTCAAAGGAAGAGAAACACTATTTACACGGGAAAACTCCCAATAAGCAAAAGAAGAACGAGAAATCTTGGTTTTCTTTTAATATTACTACTACAAGCATGGAAAGGAAACTAGCTAAAAGCTACAACTAATTCTTTTGGGTTTTTCTCAAAGTTTTTCAAACACACATGAAGAAGGCAAGAAAATAAAATAAACTAGCATGGATAGTACAATTAAAAAGTATGAACACCGACAACTAGAATGAGTGTGTGAACATGAATGTAGTGTCGGTGAGAAATACGTACTCCGCCAAGCTTAGGCTTTTGGCCTAAGTTGGCCTAAGCCCACGGATCAAAGTGGTCCTCTCTGTTGTACTGAGGAGGGTCCTCAGGGTGCCACTAGTTAGCGAGCTCCTGCGGATCCAACTGATAAATAGACTCCTGATATGGATCAAGAGGTGGCTCTGGATCAGGCTCTGAGGCTCGTGTCAGCTCCCAGTATGCATAAATGTAATCGGGCATGATGAGGTATGTGCCTGAATGTATGTTAAACAAAGATGGTGCGGGCAAAGTAATAGTCTCACAAGTAGTTTTACTAAATATCAAGTTATACCTAAGTCTCTTCCTTATTTTTTAACAACAAGATCATGTGCTACCGTACTCTTATAGTCTAATAAAATAGTGGGTAGCACCTTTTCCTCTTTCTCACAATGCCTAATAGGTATCTCAAAGTGTTTAGCAAGGCGTGAAGCAAAGATACCTCCAAAAATGGGGCCCTTTGAATGGTTCAGACTCAACCGTTTAGCAACTATCGCGCCTAAACTGAAAGTTCTATCACGAAATAGGGCATGGCGCAAAATAGCAAGGTCAGGAGCACTGAGGCCCCTATTGCTCCGGTGACCAATTAAACATCTACTAGCAAATATTGCATAGTAACGTGGAACAGGAAAATGTACACTAGTAATCCTTGCATCTGACACTTTTCTTGTTTCCCCTACATCAATTTTATCAATAAATTCATCCACATCACTAGGATGTGGTTCCTCAACGCTGCTCTCAAAGGGAAACTTGCAAATCACACAAAAATCATAGAGTGACATCTCCTTAAACTCATCATATAAATAAAAGTCCACCAAAGGTGGTGATCTCCTAGCATGGAAATGAAAGTTTTGCACGAAAATATTAGTGAGTAGGAGATAGTGTTCACACTGGTCATGGATGAAGTCGGTGATGCCTGCATTCTCAGCCAAATAATAAAAGTCATCGTGAATTCCAGCGGCCCTCAAGGATGCATCAGAAGGCCATTCACACTTCCGAACCTCCGCAGTGCGAGGAAGATTATACTTGGGCTTTTTACCCTCTTCATTCTGCTTTTCCTTCGAGCTTCGGCTCGAGGAGCCTCTCAACAATCTCTTCAACATTTTCTTCCTCTAAAAAATTTCTGAAATTTTTAGTGACTCAAAATAAAAGTGAACCTCAAGAAGATTGATAGAAACTACTCCCACAAGTGACTACAAGCTATATCAAGCATTAAAACTTCTTTGGACCATATATATTTTACATGCAACCTCAATAAGAGGGTCACCTTAGAAGCAAAAAATTGCAATAAATAAAGCACTAGAACAAAAACTAATTGGACCATTGAAGGAGTCACATACCAAAGAACAATCCCCCAAAGCAGTTTTGTGAATGGAGATTTGAGCAAGGAGATCGAAAATGGCAGCAAAACGAGCAAGAACACGAGTTTGAAATACGGGATGATTTTTTTGGAGGAAGCCGAAGTGTATGGGTACTGGAATAAGTGGAGGGGGGCGCATGGGGCCCACAAGGTAGGGGGTGTGCCCTCCACCCTCGTGACCAAATGGTGGGTCCCCCTGGTGTGTCCTAAGTGCCAGAAATTCTCAAATATTCTACAAAAAATCATACTCAATTTTCAGGGCATTTGGTGAACTTTTATTTTCGGGGTATTTTTTTATTGCACAAATAATTCAGAAAACAGACATAAAATACTATTTTCGCTTTATTTAATCTAAATAACAGAAAGTAAGAAGAGGGTACAGAGTGTTGTAACTTCTAACTTCATCCATCTCATGCTCATCAAAAGGAATCCACTAACAAGGTTGATCAAGTCTTGTTAACAAACTTCTTCCAAATAACATGAAACCGTAGAATTTTCGAATAACACTATGTTACCTCAACAGGGATATGCAAGTCCCCAACAATAAGAATATCGTATTTCTTTTTGACAGTAGGAAGAGGGAATTCAAAACCTCCAATAGTAATGGTTGAAATTTTTCCAATAGAATTGATACTATGAACTTGAGGTTGTTTCTTCGGAAAGTGTACCGTATGCTCATTATCATTAACATGAAAAGTGACATTGACTTTGTTGTAATCAATAACAGCCCCTGCAGTATTCAAAAAGGGTTTACCAAGGATGATCGACATATTGTCGTCCTTGGGAATATTAAGAATAACAAAGTCCACTAAAATAGCAGCGTTTGCAACCACAATAGGCATATCCTCACAAATAACGATGGGTATATCAGTTGATTTATTGGTCATTTGCAAAGAGATTTCAGTAGGTGTCAACTTATTCAAATCAAGTCTACGATACAAAGAGAGAGGCATAACACTAACACCGGCTCCAAGATCACATAAAGCAGTTTTAACATAGTTTCTTCTAATGGAGCATGGTATAGTTGGTACTCCTGGACCTCCTAGTTTCTTTGGTATTCCACCCTTAAAAGTATAATTAGCAAGCATGGTGGAAATTTCAGCTTCCGGTATCTTTCTTTTATTTGTAACAATATCTTTCATATAGTTGGCATAGAGATTCATTTTAAGCATTTCAGTCAAACGCATACGCAAAAAGCTAGGTCTAATCATTTTAGCAAAGTGCTCAAAATCCTCATCATCCTTTTTCTTGGATGGCTTAGGAGGAAACATCATGGGTTTCTGGACCCATGGTTCTCTTTCTTTACCGTGCTTCCTAGCAACGAAGTGTCTCTTATCATAATGTTGATTCTTTGATTGTGGGTTATCAAGATCAACAGCAGGTTCAATCTCTACATCATTGTTATTACTGGGTTGAGCATCAACATGAACATCATCATCAACATTATCACTAGGTTCATGTTCATTACCAGATTGTGTTTCAGCATCAGAAATCGAAATATCATTGGGATTCTCAGGTGTGTCCATAACAGGTTCACTAGAAGCATGCAAAGTCCTATCCTTATTCTTTTTCTTTTTATTAGAAGGACTAGGTGCATCAACATTAGTTCTGTGAGAATCTTTATCAACTCTCTTAGGATGGCCCTCGGGATACAAAGGTTCCTGGGTCATTTTACCACCTCTAGTCATAACTCTAACAACATTATCATTGTTCTTATTATTTAATTCATTGAGCAGATCTTCTTGTGCCTTAAGTACTTGTTCTACTTGAGTGGTAACCATGGAAGCATGTTTACTATAAGCTTAAGGTCACCTTTAACTCTAGACATATGATCACTCAAGTGTTCAACCATATAAGCATTATGTTTCAATTTTCTACCAACATAAGCATTGAAGTTTTCTTGTTTAACAATGAAATTATCGAACTCATTCAAGCATTGACTAGCAGACTTATTACGAGGAATATCACCTTCATCAAATCTATAAAGAGAATTTACCTTTACTACCTGTCTCAGGTTATCAAGACCATGTATTTCTTCAATAGGTGGTAAATTCTTAACATCTTCAGCTTTAATACCTTTTTCTTTCATAGATTTCTTTGCCTCTTGCATATCTTCAGGACTGATAAATAGAATACCCCTTTTCTTCAGAGTTGGCTTAGGAGTTGGTTCAGGAAGTGTCCAATCATTATCATTACTCAATATATTATTCAATAGCAATTCAGCTTGCTCAACAGTTCTTTCCCTGAAAACACAACCAGCACAACTATCCAGGTGGTCTCTGGAAGCATCGGTTAGTCCATTATAAAAGATATCAAGTATTTCATTTTTCTTGAGAGGATGATCAGGCAAAGCATTAAGTAATCTGAGAAGCCTCCCCCAAGCTTGTGGGAGACTCTCTTCTTCAATTTGCACAAAATTAAATATTTCCCTTAAGGCATCTTGTTTCTTATGAGCGGGGAAATATTTTGCATAGAAGTAATAAATCATATCCTGGGGACTACACACACAACCAGGAGCAAGAGAATTAAACCATGTCTTAGCATCACCCTTTAATGAGAAAGGAAACAATTTAAGAATATAATAATAGCGAATTTTTTCCTCATGAGTAAATAGGGTGGCTATATCATTCAATTTAGTGAGATGTGCCACAACAGTTTCAGATTCATAGCCATAGAAAGGATCAGATTCAACCTAAGTAATTAACTCAGGATCGACGGAGAATTCATAATCCTTATCAGTAACACAAATAGGTGAAGTGGCAAAAGCAGGGTCATATTGCATTCTGGCATTCAAAGACTTTTCTTTCAACTTAGATAATAGTTTCTTAATATAATATCTATCATTGCAAGCGAGAAAGTATCTAGCTATTTCTTCATCCATAACATAACCCTCAGGCACAACAGGTAATTCATATCTAGGGGAGAATCTTCATCATCACATTCATTAATATCATCAGTTTCAATTATTTCATTCTCTCTAACCATAGCAAGTTGTTCATCAAGAAGTTCACCTAATGGCACATTATTATCAAATAGAGAAGTAGTATCAACATAAGCATCATGCATAGCAGAAGTGGCATCATCAATAACATGTGACATATCAGATCAATAGCAGGTGTAGGTGTCACAAGTTTACTCAAAACAGAAGGTGAATCAAGTGCAGAGCTAGATGGTAGTTCCTTACCTCCCCTAGTAGTTGAGGGAAATTTTTTGGTTCTTTTATCTTTCAAATTCCACATAGTGATCAACAGATATAAATCCCAAGTGACTCAAAGAATAGAGCTATGCTCCCCGACAACGGCGCCAGAAAAAGATCTTGATAACCCACAAGTACAGGGGATCGCAACAGTTTTCGAGGATAGAGTATTGAACCCAAATTTATTGATTCGACACAAGGGGAGCCAAAGAATATTCTCAAGTATTAGTAGCTGAGTTGTCAATTCAACCACACCTGACAGACTTAATATCTGCAGAAAAGTATTTAGTAGCAAAGTAGTACGGAAGTAACGATAACAGTGGCAAAAGTGACAGTAGCAGTTTTGTAGCAATCGTAATAGTGGCAACAGAGAAGTAACTTAGCAAAGATCAATATGTGAAAATCTCGTAGGCAATGGATCAATGATGCATAATTATGTCGGATGCAATTCACCATGCAACAGTTATAACATAGGTGACATAGAACTAGCTCTAGTTCATCAATGTAATGTAGGCATGTATTCCGGATATAGTCATACGTGCTTTATGGAAAAGAACTTGCATGACATTTTTTGACCTACCCTCCCGTGGCGGTGGGGTCCTATTGGAAACTAAGGGATATTAAGGCCTCCTTTTAATAGAGTACCGGACCAAAGCATTAGCACTTAGTAAATACATGAACTCCTCAAACTACGGTCATCACCGGGAAGTGTCCGGACTATTGTCACTCTGGGGTTTGCCGGATCATAACACGTAGTAGGTGACTATAACTTGCAAGATAGGATCAAGAACTGATATATATATTCATGAGAACATAATAGGTTCAGATTTGAAATCATGGCACTCGGGCCCTAGTGACAAGCACTAAGCATGGCAAAGTCATATAAACAACAATCTTAGAACATAATGGATATTAGGGATCAAACCCTAACAAAACTAACTCGATTACATGGTAAATCTCATTCAACCCATCATTGTCCAGCAAGCCTACGATGGGATTACTCATGCACGGCGGTGAGCATCATGAAATTGATGATGGAGGATGGTTGATGATGACGATGGCGGCGGATTCCCCTCTCCGGAGCCCCGAACGGACTCTAGATCAGCTGTCCCAAGGAAGAATAGGGCTTGGCGGTGGCTCTGTATCATAAAACACGATGAATCTTTCTCTCTAATTTTTTTCTCCCTGAACGTGAATATATAGAGTTGGAGTTGAGGTCGGTGGAGGTCCAAGGGGCCCATGAGGCAGGGGGCCACTACAAGAAATATTTCAACTTGTGACCTTGACTATTGGTCACTGTAAGGTCATTGTTTTTCATTTGCTACCTTTTTGTGACGAAAAACAGAAGGTCAAAAGCTGGTGGTCGTAAACTGAAATTAACGGCCTTCTTTGTGAGAAGGTCGTAGACGTTTACGACCAAAACAGAAGGTCGTTGAACCCATGACCTTTTGTTTTTGTCACTGGCTATCTGCCCAGGCCACGTCGGATCCGACATGGCAATATGACGTGGCAAAATTGCGACCAATTCAAAAGGTCGTTACTTAGAATCAGCCCGGTCCATTTTGGTGCTTTAGATGGGCCGAGCCCATTAATTCAACCTTTTTAATATATTTTTTTCTGTAAGTTACACGGGCCAAGCCCATTTTGGCCTTTTATTTATTTCTGGGCCAGGGCCTTTTAACATTGTTTGGGCCATTATATTTTGGAGCTGGTCCCACTTGTCATCTTCTCACACATTGGGCCCACTTGACAGAAAATTCAAAAATGCTCAGATTATTTTCATAAGTGGACCCCACAAGTCAGGTTTCCATTCCACACATTTTCAAATCACATACATAATCAATATTTCAAACGAAACAGTACAGATGTAGTACGTCAAATAACACTAACTAAGTCTACTACAATCTATACATAGTTATTACAACCCAGATATGCCTACTATTACAATATTACAATATTTACATTCTATTACAATCAAACAGAAGAGACATCTCTTTGCTGAGTAGAGCTATATGGTTTCGAACTTCAAATTTTGTAGACCTCGAGCTCCTGAACACAAAGACAAACATCATTAGATATTAGAGTGTACACATGCTAGGACTAGCATTGGTTAAAAATAACTAATAATCACATGATGAAGTCCTAGAATGAAATTTCAGTAGTGACCAGATCTAGATCTATAGGAAACAGAACAACCGCGACAAAATCCTAACCAGAATGCATTTAATAAAAATGGATTGCATCTCGTTACTGTAGTGCAAGCTAACGACATGAAGGTTCCATGAGGCAATGATCAACTACTCAAAACCATTTCGTGCTTTGCAAAAAAAATACTAGATGAATCTCACTAACAAGAGCACTAGGCAATTAATAGAAGAAGTAATCAGCAGATGACACAATAACAAGTGAAGAATTTATCTATCTCCCTGTGGAAGAGATGTAATCAGGGTATGTAAATGGTTCATCATCAGCTAGTAAAAGGTACATGTGAGTTTGTAGCCATACCGACATGGTTGGTTGCAATCTTGCCATCCTTTGAGGGAGAAAGGTGTTGCCATCACCCCTGCATTGTTGCTACCAGAAAAAGCACCATGTAATCAGGGGGTGTGGTGAGCCATTAAGTACATTTCAAAAGATGTGAGAGCGAGCAGGCATGAAAGGACTAAACATAAAAATAGATGAGGTTTGCGCTATCTAGTTGTTATACAAGGACTCTCATACATACAGAATGAACTCTTAAAAATCAACTACCCTTACATGAAACTGTCCATTCCTATAACATCCTACAAACTGGTAACTGCCCTCAAACCTGAATTAAACCCATACATTATATAAGCCCAGCTGCAATTGATAACTACAAGCCTACAGCAGCTCAAAGTGGCAGTAGCTAAAACACAAGCCTACATAGTCCATGGACTGAAGAATGAATGACTAGCAAATATTTAAAGAAACATAACCTCCACTGAAGACAAAGACATCAATGATTACTTCTTTTGAGCTTAAGCATCTCCAGAAATAGGCTTATTGATTGGACTGTGGTGGAAATAAACTTACTTTGGGCTTCTTTCATGTGTTAACTAGTGTGAAGTCTACGACATCCCTGAACTTAAATCACATCCTTTTGTTAGATAATTTCGTTTTTACACTATTCAATCACATAAATAATTAAAAATAAATAAATTTTGAGCACAACAGAACTTCAATTGTTTCCTGTTTTGACGCTTGCAAACAGCTCGGCATAACACAATAACTAAGTACGGAGGGACATGGCAAATTCTACAGAGGTCGGGGAAAGATGGCACAATGTGTAAAATTTACACGGCACATCAAGACTCGGTGATGAACACTATAGCTGAGAGCATCTCGGCATGAACGGCATCCCAAAATCACACACAATTGAAGAGCTAAGATTTGAAGAGAGGAGGAGGTGATTTGGCTGACCTCACCTTGAGAGGAGGGTGGGCTCTGGGTAGTTGGTGACGGCGAGCATGGACTTGGAGGTTGTGAGGTCGGACACGGGACAACGCTGATTTACATGTGGGAGGAGGGCCTACGAAGCCAGGCCACCGGAGTTGAGTTGTTGCTACTGCTGGACCTCCTCAGGAGAGGGAGCAACCTGAGCTGCGGCTGTTGTTGGACCTCCTCCTATCACTCAGTTGTAGTGGCCGACATTCAAAATCAACTCGCTGCTGAGCTTCCTCTCTTTAGTTGGGATGCATAGGTAGTAGTTTACAAGAAGAATTCAGGCTTGCATGAAACGCAAAAAAATAGAGGGCATGGAGAATATGGAATTAGGCATTTGTCACATAGTTCATGGACTAAACCATTCATTGTCATAACAATTAAAAGAAGTGGGTACTATATAACATAGACCCTATTCCTGCAAAGTGAACATGAGTTTTGAACTTTGCCGTCATCCAAAACTAGAGAGGGCGGGACAAGTCAGCAAGTGTAATCTCAGAATCGCCCATTTAGTTTTCGACTCAAATTTCAACAGATGGTGCTGTTGTTGTTAGTCTGCATCTCTCCTCATCCTCTCGCTGATGTAATCTATTTATTTACTCGAAGCGGAAGAAGTAATAGTATTGCACAAGGCCTTATACTTTCTATCGGTTAAGAAGATAGCAGAAGACAGAACTTGTTCATGTTCCTAAATTTTTTTCCAAAACTCTCATAGATTTTGATACGTGGCTGCAAACATGCAAGTACAAGCAATGCAATACTTGTCTGATGCCATACTCTTTTTACCCACAACACGCTCAACATCAAAACTGTGCATAAAGAGAGGCTAATTGTGGTTTTGTATCCGTTGGCACATGGTGTTTTCAGAGTGCACATAGACCAACATTCAGTATGGCATGATTATTATTTATTTTTGACTAAATCACATTCACTTTGACATAATAAATCAGTAACATCTAATGCAATACTTGATGGAAACGGACCAACAGAGTGGGAGAGAGGGGAGTCACCACCTAGGCGGCCTTGGTGGGCAGACCCTTGGACCTTCTACTCCTTTAAACTCGCAGGACCTTGGTGATGGCCTGCACAAACCGCACCTCCATGAACAGATACTAAAGAATAAGAAGACAAGGGGAAGATGTATGAACAAGGGCATAGTGCTGAACCTCCATAGCTTCCAAATCAGGCACCTTGGTGGGCTCGGTGGAGTAGGGTGGGATTGCTCGTCGTCGTCGAGGTGCCAAATTAGGCACCTTGGTGCGCTCGGTGGAGCGGGCTAGGGTTGCTTGCCGCCGTCGAGCTGCCCAAATCAGGCACCTTGGCGGGCACACCGGCAGCAGCTTGGTGATGGCCTGCACAAACCAAATGCACGGATCAGAACAAATCCAGAAGAAGAAGATAAGGGGAGGGGAGGAGGGTTGCATGACTGAAACTGCTCCTATTTTTGGTTTTATTATGTATACAACACGCAATCAGAGCCCTCCTCTCCCGCAGCTTCTACATCGGCCAAGAATGTACTCCTCTCTGGCATGTCCATGGCAATGCAGCCTCTCCATGGCCTGGCCCCTTCAACTGCCTCTGTGTGCACATCACACATCAGTTCGGGGGAAGAAGGAAGAAGCAGAGGAGGGAGAAGGAGAGAAGGCACTCACGCGTCAGATGATTTGTCGGCTTCGGGGGGCTATGGAGGTTGGACGCCGCGGCTCCTCCCCTGCCCGTGTGTGCTTCGTGGTGGACAAGGAAGCAAGGGAGGACCCCCCCCCTCTACTGGAGGAGTTCCTCTACTGGTCGCTGCAGCATGACCACGACGGTGGCGAAGAACGTCGTTGTCGCTGGGGGAGGAAGACGTTCTAGTCGATGTCGCCGTCCCTTCGAGGTGGCGGTCCAGAAGGCATCAGCGGCGGCTGCATGGGAGGGATTGGGAGCCACAGCGGCGTGGGTTGTGGATGCGGTTGGGGGTGTGCTGGATCTGATCTGGGATAGGGAAGAGGCACGCCATGGCCGCCGGCGATAGTGCTCCCTCCCTTTCTTCTTCTCTTGTCTTGTGATGAGTGGAGGGGAGGGGAGGGTGCAAAC
>NC_041381.1:643723354-643749046 GCF_002162155.2 Triticum dicoccoides | reverse complement strand
AGGGGAGAGGTGGGTGGCAGAGGCGAGGGGAGAGGTGGGCAGCGAAAGGAAGGGGAGGACGGGGCGGTGGCGGAGGGATCTGGATCGGGGGAGAGGAGTGGGGGCGGGGAGGCATCTGGATCGGCTAGGTTTCACGCGCGTGTGAGAGAGAGAGGCTCCAGTGGGTTGGATGGACGGATGGATGTATGTATGGATGGACGGATGGACGGATGTTTGCCACGCCATCGATCCATGCCACAACGGATTCCACCAATCACAATTCAGCTTATGTTTCTCTTATAGTTTTTATACTCTTATTTAGGGCAAACATTCAACATATTAACCATGTATAGTTTGTTAAAATGAATGAATATTGTGCACATGTGTGTATCTTGTGATGACAAACAATGTTGATATGGGGAGTTTTCATTTTCTTTGGACGAAAAGTCAATTTTCCATTTTTCGAGTGCCCAAAATGAGTTTTTTTTGTGAAGGACCTACTGTATATTTGTTGCAAAATTGAACCAAATTAATTTTCTAAAATATTAGGCCATATTTAATGTACAATTGACCAAATGGTTGGGTTTCAAAAGATTTTATCCACCTATCATGAAAAAGATAAGTTTCCGCCAATTTAGCAGGAAGCGGGTCAAATTTGAACTCAAGTTGCCTCATAGTTTACTCTTTATTTTTTCAAAAATTATTTCTACGTACATAAGTATCTATTTAATCAGATAAACACAAAAATTCCAAGATTCAACTAGTAACTAGGAACGGTCATGCCCGCGGTTTTGACCACATTTTGAAACGGGCATGAAAAATTCAAAAAAAATCGAAAATTGGAAAATCTCCGCATTGTGTCATTACATGTGACCAAGTTTCCAGAAAAAATAATAAACTTTTAATACAGTAATTATTTAAAAAAAGTGTTCTCAGAAATGAGCTATCACATGTGAAGATTCATGGATTTCAAGCCAAATGATCAATCTTATGGCCACATTCATGGCATAGTTTGTTTAAATAATCACATATTGTGCATAAGGGTGCATATTGGAATGACAAACAATGTTGCTTAAGGAAGTTTTCATTTTCTTTGGACGAAAAATTCATTTTTCATTTTTCGAGTGCCCAAAATGAGTTTTTTTAAGGACCTACCATATATTTGTTGCAAAATTGTACCAAGTCAATTTTATAAAATACTAGGACATATTTAATGCACAATTTATCAAATGGTTGGGTGTAAAAAGTTTTGATCCACCTCTCGTGAAAAAGACAAATTTTTGCCGATTCAGCTGGAAGCGGGTCAAATTTGAACTGTAGCTACCTCGTCGCTTGCTCTTTATTTTTTCCAAAAATCGTTGCTAGGTACATAAGTATCTATCAGAGAAACACCAAAAAAATTCCAAGATTCAACCACTAGTTAGGAACAGTCATTCCCATTGTTTTGACCGCATTTTGAAACGGGCATAAAAAATTCAAAAAATAGAAAACCTTCGCATTGCATCATTATATGTGACCAAGTTACCAGGAAAAATTATAAACTTGTAATATGGCAATTATTTTAAAAAAGTGTTCTCGAAAACGAGCTATCAAGTGTGAAGATTCATGGCTTTCAAGCCAAATGATCAATCTTATGGCAACATTCATGACATAGTTTGTTCAAATGATCTCATATTGTACACAAGGGTGTATATTGGAATGAAAAACAATGTTGCCTAAGGAAGTTTTCATTTTCTTTGGACGAAAAATTCATTTTCCATTTTTCGAGTGCCCAAAATGAGTTTTTTGTGAAGGACCTGCCAAATATTTGTTGCAAAATTGTACGAAATAAATTTTCTAAAATACTAGAACATATTTAATGCAAAATTGACCAAATGATTGGGTTTCAAAAGCTTTTATCCACCTCTCGTGAAAAAGACAAATTTCTACCGATTCAGTTGGAAGCGGGTCAAATTTGAACTGCGGCTGCCTCATAGTTTGCTCTTTATTTTTTTTCAAAAATCATTTCTGGGTACATAAGTATCTATTTAATCAGAGAAACACTAAAAAAATTCCAAGATTCAACCACTAGCTAGGAATAGTCAAGCCCACCGTTTTGACCACATTTTGAAACGGGCATAAAAAATTTAAAAAAATCAAAAAATTGGAAAATCTTCGCATTGTGTCATTATATGTGACCAAGTTACCAGAAAAAATTATAAAATTGTAATACGGCAATGTTTTAAAAAAAGTGTTCTCAGAAATGAGCTATCATGCGTGAAGATTCATGGATTTCAAGCCAGATAATCAATCTTATGGCCACATTCATGACATAGTTTGTTCAAATGATCTCATATTATGCACAAGGGTGCATCTTGGAATTCCAAACAATGTTGCCTAAGGGAGTTTTCATTTTCTTTTCATGGAAAATATATTTTCCATTTTCCGAGTGCCCAAAATGAGTTTTTTGTGAAGGACCTGTCATATATTTGTTGCAAAATTGGACCTAATCAATTTTATAAAATACTAGGCCATATTTAATGCACAATTGACCAAATGGTTGGGTGTCAAAAGTTTTGATCCACCTCTGGTGAAAAAGACAAATTCTCATCGATTCAGCAGGAAGCGGGTCAAATTTAAACTGCAGCTGCCTCATAGTTTGCTCTTTATTTTTTACAAAAATCATTTCTAGGTACATAAGTACCTATTTAATCAGAAATACTTGGTTTGGTGGTGATACATCAAGGTTTGGACGGTGGCCGATGGCCCCAAGTGTAGAGCGCGTAAGCTCGCATGCCCATCCCGTGGTCACCGCGTGACCGTGGTGTTGCCATGTGTTCTGGACGGCCTAGGCATGTCTAGTGGGTTGGGCACTCCCCGGGTAGGTGCTAGGAAGGAAATTATAACATAAGATTCTCATGAGGAGACCGAACTATGCTAAAACATGAATTAGCAGCCAAGTGTTTGATTAGCGATACGGGAAATGCACATGGCCAATGGGCGTGAGTTTTGGCTGAGGATGATCATATACTAAGAAGAATGTCTTCACGAATTTTTAGGGAAATCAAGAATATATAAATAACACTTCCTTCACAAAGTGCTGCTCTGAACAGAATAGGAAAATGAATATTGTTGAATTATTTTTGAACTAGACAAGGAAGGTTTTGACATATTTGATGAAGATATGATCCAAACAATTTATGAGAATTTTTTGGGAAATTTTGGAATAACAGAAATATAGGTTGCTTCACAAGATAGGGCAAAAATTGACACATGGACATGACACATAGGCAAAACTGATAAGATGGCGCCTAGTCATCACAACCCACCATAATTTACAAGGCTATGACCATCTATATTGGTCGTTAACAACTAGAAATAAGGTAGCGGACCAGCGCTGTTTGCTTTATGACCATTTCGTGTAAGGAAATTACGACCTTTCTGACCAAAATGGTCGCAATGGTTTAGGGTTTGGAGCGTCCCGAATAGCTTTTGACCAATTGGTCTCAAATTGTCATAGATCTATGACCAATTCTTCCAGGATCACTGACAGAAGGCCACTAGTTGACATATTTCTTGTAGTGGGCGCGCCCTCCACCCTCGTGGACAAGGTGTGTGCCCCCTTCTGTTGATTCTTTCGCCAATATTTTTTATTAATTCCATAACGTGACTGGTAATTTTAGGTCATTCCGAGAACTTTTATTTCTGCACAAAAATAACACCATGGCAATTCTGCTGAAAACAGCGTCAGTCCGGGTTAGTCCATTTAAATCATGCAAGTTAGAGTCCAAAACAAGGGCAAAAGTGTTTGGAAAAGTAGATATGTTGGAGATGTATTAGTAGCTTCTTTCCCCGCCTGCAAGACATGGTCCCGCCATCGCTCTCGGCGATGTCTTGGTAGGACAGGAGCATCTCCTTCTGCTCATCCAAAGTCGGCACGATGCATGTGTCGGCGACTTGCTCTTCGCGGGCTGTGCTTGTCGAGGAGATGTAGATTGTACCTCTGGTCAGCCTGCACCTATCGGAACACCTCCTCCTGCTCTTCCATCACCATGTCGGTGAAGTGCGCCCGCGCCTCACACATGGTAATGTCAGCTTGGACCAGTGAAGGGGGTGGCGCCGACTCGTCGTCCATTAGCCCATCCACGTCACTGCCCTCCGAAGAGCTTGCGGAAAAGCCAACCTGTAGCCAGTTGGCTCGGCAGTCCTGCCAGTCAGCTGCAATGCTGGAGAGCTCCTTCATCTATTCACCAGAGAGACTGTCCCACAAGGCTTTGGAGCTCGAAGACATGGCGGGGTGTGATGCACATAGGAGAAGATTGGGAGAGGAGGTGTGATGCGATTGTTGTCGAGAATTGGCCACGTTTAAATAACGGACGGGTGCCAAGCGCCAAGCGGCGAGGTGTTTAATGTAGGTCGGTAGGCGGGTAGATGTGTGATGCTCGCATGAGGGTGCCGAAGTATGATCCTCGGCAGACGCGCTGATTTAGTGGAGGTAGGTAGACGGATGGATGTCGTTTTAATACGGAGAGAAGGCGCGTGCAGCGGCCGACGCCGTTTCAATGTCGGCTTCAGTAAGAGGTTGCGTCCACTCTGGGCCAGCATGCATGCGGCGCTGACCAGTTCGGACGGAAGAGAACACGTTCCAGGGAGAGGGTTTTGGGTGGGTCTGGGAAGTCGGAAGCGGGTGCGGGAGTGGTCCGAGCCGCTCCGCGGACGGATGCCGAACTACAAACATCCAGACAGCGCAGTCCAAATAAATGCGGGCGGTTTAAGGGTCCGTGTCTGATATGGGGCCATTTTGCCGGCAAAGGGAAGATTCATTCTTCCGCGAGCAAAAGGTTCGTTTAAGAATTCCTTCAACTTTGTTACGACATGCAAAGCACTCACTGTTTTGGAAGCTAACCGAGGAGTATCAATTATCTTTCCTGCCTGCACAATGTCTGCGCAACCACTAATAGCCCAATGCATCTAAAGAAATTTAATCCAATGGCTGGATATAAAAACTAGAACAGCATCATCATGCCATGATGCATCACACACTGGAAGGCCTCAAAAGTACCGTTACTAAACTCAAAAGGTACGTGCCAGCTTCACTGGATACCCACCTTAATTAACATCATCACCGTGGGACGATGGTGCATTATAAAATGATCCCCAACTTGGTGCCGGTGCGGATGTGTTACCTCCAGCTTCGTGCGCTTTTCCACTAGCAGCCGCGCTTTTACATGCTATCTCCATTCATTCTCCACCACATATGCCAGCAGCCCTGTGCATGCATCTCCATTCTCCACCACATATGCGCCTACGTAGGTGGCATGTGGGATTATCTTGGATGAATCTCAACAGGAGAAGGAGGAGGTTGTGTGACATTAAGGCGTGGTGATCACGGAGCTGGCTGGCTGATCCGGTGTCAGGAGGGGCCCCGGTGTTGGGCGGGCTTCTCTACCGGCTCCGGAGCCGGTTTGCAGCATGCGTCATCGGAACTCGCGCAACACGAGAGTGAGGGTGGGAGGTGGTGTTTTCGCTGCATCGTGCGTGTGCATGTGCGGTGCCCGTGGAGCGGCATGAAGGGCTTCCTACGAGGGCAGGCACAGGGTTGCTTGTATATTCAGATGCAGAGATACTGCATGGGTGAAGTAAATATATCGATATGAGGGCTGAGAGGCTCCCGCGACTAGGCGCTAGGGTTCCCCTCCTCCCATCCCGCCGCAGCCGGCCCTCCCGCCGCCGCCGGCCTCGCGCCCCGCCTCCGCCCCCCCTTCCGCCCTCCCCCTTCCTCCGTCCAGATCCGCCTCGTGCCGCCTCCCCGGGAGGTGGCCGGGGCGGAGCTCGAGCTCTTCTCCCGCAGGTCCCCTCCTCCCCCGTCTCCCCCCGCCGCCGCCAGAGGGCGCCCCCGGCGCTGGCCAAGATGGTGCCGGCGGTGGCGGGCCTTCTCGTCCCCGCACGCGCGTGCTCCCTTCCCGGGGCAGGGAGGCGGCGGCGGTGCAGCCCGGCTTGGCTGCGGTCCGGCAGCCCTGCGGCGGCGGCCGGCGGCAGGCGTGGTGACGGTGCCGCTCCTTGGCGGCGGGGCGGCGTGGTGGTGCTGGGTGGCCGACGACGCGCCCCCTGCCCAGATCTGGGCCCTAGCGGGCCGGCCCCCCGGCGTGGTCTCGTTGTCTGCGGCGCGGGGAGGTGGAGGAGCGGCTCGGATATGGGGCGTCGGCGCCAACGGTCTGCCGGCAGCAGCGCGAAGGCGGGAGCTTTACGGGCCTACGAGGGCTCGGTCGGGCCAGTGGGCCTACGGGCCTGGTGTGCTCCTGCTATTGCGTCCGGACGGCTACCGTCGCTGACGGTGGAGGTGGGGACCTCCCGCGTGCCGACGATGCTGATGCCCTAGTCTCAGTTCTGATTCTTCGTCGTGTTGTCCTCGCTTCGCGGTGCCGTGGTGAGACGGCATGGGGGCCTCATGACCGCGTTGGCGCAGGGTGGTGGTTGGTTTGGTGGCTAGATCCGGAGCGTCTGAGGTGCGGGTTGGGATCGGGGGAAACCCCTGTCGGCGTGGCCGACTACGGCGCGGTGGCGCATGTGGGTGCCACCTGACCTTCCGGGAGGGCGTCTGGCGCTACCCTTCCTCTCGCCTCGTCGTGTACCGGGGGAAACCCTTGGTAGCAGCATCGTCATCGTCGCAATCGTTCTTGGAGGTGTTGATCGGTTCCGGCGCTTCGGAGTCTTGGAGCGTAGTGGAAGAGCCCGGTGGGCGCAGCGATCGCGAGGCTTCTTCGATTTTGTTGATCCACCGTTGTCGGCATTTGTTTCTTTTGCTTTCTCTCTGTCGTTTCTTTTGGGCGTGATTGTGTTGCTTTCGCCCCAGCACCTATTCCTGTATGGTTCGGTTGGTTGCTTTGTATACAAAGCGGGGGGAAACCCTTTTTCGGTAAGTAAATATATCTAGCTCTCTGTTATGAACAAGGGACTTTTTGTGTCGGTTTTGGTGTGTGTTTAAACTTTATAGTGGAAGTAAATTCGGTCTGAGGTGTTAGAATGGGCAAAACTTGTTTGGGCATCTCCAACACGAATCATCAAAACGCTCGAAATTATTCGGACTGACCATCCGGTAATTTTTAGGCCTCCAACATGGACAACAAATTGGATCAGACGGATCCGCACATCCAAAATCCCACAAGCTGGCTCCAAATTGGGGGAGCTCTGGGAGAGTCCGGACGTCCTTCACATTGGACTCTGACACTCCCGATACACCCAAAATCCCACCCGGAGTCCGCACATATTCACTCTTCTACAACTCTCTCCGCATAAAAAGACCCTCTTCGCACCAATTGCCTTCGTCCCATCCGTTCCGTCATCCTCCACCACTGTCGTGGATTTGATGGTCCTTCACGCTGTTCATCATCCTGCCGGACCCGGACAAGCCCACCTGTGGTCCGGTCCACAGAATGGCAAGGGCGACGCTTGAGGGAGAACTAGCAAGAAGATCGCGGTCGCGGCCGCAGTCACCCAGGCCAGAGCTCCTCCTTCACAGTTAACCGTCGTGTCAGTGACGCCTAGGCAACCACAACCCTCCCCTCGGTACAAGTTGTTGTACTACTATGCTGGACATCTAAATGGTCAACTGAGGGCGCAATTGTTGCAACACTCCTCCGCCTTTGGCCACCTTCCACCATACACTGCTGACCTCAACACTGACTACATATTCGTGGAGTCGCCAATGATTGTCAAGTCGCGGTTTTCATCCGAGGAGCCCTCGTCCGGCGGCACCTGGTCACTATTTCGTGGAATGGCTCCCCCAATCTTGACGTGGGCCACCGACGAGGCGATGATGAACATGGCCCACAACACAGGCTACGCGGACAAAGAAGTTGAATAGGACTAATCGTCGTTGCCGGAACAAGAGACACCAATGGACCCAATAGCCAGAGCCGGACTTGCCCAATGCAGACACAAAGAAGAAGAGATTCATCGTACCCGAAGAAAGAAGATGAATTATTATGCTAGGTATGGTTGGTCACGAGTGTTGATCCGTTTCAAGGCACGAAGCAAAAGGGTGAAGCTTTTCAGTAGAGTGGCAAAGTCGCTAGGCCATTGTGGTACACCATTCAATACGAGGCAATAAGTATTGCAACGGATATGAAAATACAAAACTAGTGGCTAAGTGGCTCGCCACTCCTCGAGCTCGTAAGTTTCGTCGTGTGTTGCTCTATGTGTTGGTAATTGGATTTATTGGCTCTATATTGCAACTTGTTGATCATTCGTTCTCTTGCTTTGCTAGCCAAACCAGGGCTCTCCCTTTGACCACAAGACCAAGGGCAAGCCATTCACATTGATGCATTGTTAGTTCAAATTGATTGGACAAAGCAAGTGAGCAGTCATTAACGATTCCGCAAAGACCATCAACACCAAGCAGGTGAGGAAGATGATGTTGATCCAATAGTCAAAGGACTTTCCCCGGCCACCCGTGTGGCTATGTCAGGGGGTGGGAGGCCGGCAAGGAGAAAGGGACAACGACCAAGATGTTGGATAAGTTCGAGGACATCATGGCGAAGAAGGATGCATGTGCAAAGTGCAATGAGATGAAGGACTAAAAGAAGACGGAGAGGTTTGACATGTCTATGTAGATGCAAAAACAAGAATCTAAAGCTCAAAGAGAGGATGATTGCTATCAAGGCCGCTTCTGTGGAGCAAAAGTTGTTCTCGTGAAGGCGGCAAAGTTGGATCCCGGTGTAGTGAAGTTTGTTCAAGACTTTTGTGCCACTATGTACAAATGCTTTGTGCTTAAAGAGGGTGAAATTGAGGCCACAATTGAGATCTTTCACAGACAACCGGAGTAGGGTCTTTTGAGATTGATGGATGTATAAAACTTGTTGTACATCCGGTGCTTTTGGTGGTATTTGTGTTTGTTTGCAACTATTCAAACATATGGTTGGGATGTTGTTGATGTAGATAAATCTATCAAAGGGAGGATGCCGAGCAAGGGTAAACATTTGGTACTCTGGTTGAATGGCCTCCACCTGACCGGATATCCGTCAACACATCTAGACGTGTCCTTGAATATTTCGTGATTCGGTTGGATCCCTTACTACATTAGGGCATATCCAATGTTGACCCACAAATTTTCTCTGGCATCCATACCCCCCCCCCGGGTGAGGGAGGGGGGGGGCAGTCCATGGACACTCATGTCGGAGGTGGCCATCCAATGCTGCCCGCATACATTTCAATCACTGTTTGAACTAACTAGCCGAAATTCATGCAAACACGATGGATTTTATTAAAATTGGATGGAATTCATTACATTTCGAACATTGTTCATATAAACCATATGAAATTCATTACATTTTTCATATAAACTGGACTAAAACCTACTCTAAACCTAAACTAAATGATCGACAACGCCCGTTCCCCATGCTTGACCATGAGCCCCGAGACCTGAAGCTTCGTCTTCTCCAGTTCCACCTCGGTGCTCTCGAGCTCCGCCTCCGTAACCTTCACTTCTCGGGGCTTGTCCGCCTCTACATCGCCACCAAGCGGCTAATCGACCGACGATGTTTAGCCCACCAAGCTTGGCTTCAATGGGAGGGGAGGAACGGTGGCCTTCTTGGGATCCGAGAAGCGTCAACCTACCATGCACTACTCTTCCTCGATGTCGGTGGTGCCCGCAGACGTGCCAACTTCATGGTCGTCGCAGCTGGGTATGGACGGGGCGGAGCTAGCAATGTCCTCACGTCGTCTCTCTTTCCCACACCTCATCCGCCACCTCGTCGAACTTCCTGTAGGCGGGTTTAACTCTTCTTGACGTTGGGGGTACCACTAGCGGTCAAGGCGGATCTGTGGGCAGAGCGGTAGGACTCGAGCAACGCCTCCTGCTCGGGCACGTCCATGTCCGACATGATGGATCATGGATGTGTCAGTGATGAGCAACTCCTTCGCTCATCGGTGCTCCTCGAGGAGCCGGAGGTTATAGGCCTAGTCCGCCTGCGCTTGCCGGAACTAGGCGTCCTCCTCCCACAACATTTCAGTGTAGTGCGCACGGATGGGCGATGCCCGCACGCACCGACGAGGAGGGTGGTTCCACCTTATCCTCCATTGGGGCGTCGGCGGCCTCCGTCTACTGGCTGGCTTACCAGCCAACAGCTATGGTGGTTATCTCCTTCTTCTGCTCTGGGGATAGGGTGTCCCAGAGGGCTTTGGAGCATGAGGAGGCCATGGCACGCATGGTGATGAGTGGAGTAAGGAACCGGAGGAGGATGAGTGCGGCTATGCCTGGGGCTGGAGTTTACATAGCAGGTGGTGGGAAGGCAATGAGTCTTGATGGTGCGGTTAATGGTGGGCGGCAGATGGACTAATGGGTGGCGTCGGAGTAGGTTCCTCGATAACCGCATATCATTAATGTAGGGGCTATGGACCGACGGGGTGTCATTTAAACGTGGAGCAGTCATCTGCACCGAGAAGCAGCATAGGTGGCGCTCTCTCGTCTGACGTGACGCTTCAATGCTGACATCAATGAGAGGCTGCATCTGCTCTGGCCAGGCACGGATGCGGCACTGGCGCTCTAAGTGGCGCCAACTGTTTCAAGAGGGAAGCGCGTGCATGCGACGGAGTTTTTTTTGGTGGGCGAGGTTAGTCAAACGTGGACGTGGCTGCTGCCCGAACGCCAACAAAGTCCTCCCTACTTTATCTCCAGTTTACGAGAAAAAGTGTGTCCAAATTTCTTGACGGACTGATACAGACCCGCGTTGGATGGCACAACACGTTTGGGCCGCGAACCCCGTGATCCGGACGGTTGCGGGTAGTTTAAGGGTTTGCTTTGAAGATTCCCTTATACTGCCACATTGGATGGTCATTTGATCACCATTAGGAGGTAACGGGGTAATATCAACCCCGCAAAAGAAAAACCAAAAAAGATGGGGGTGAGATCAAAGCCATTTGATTGCCAAATACTAAGAGCATCTACAACCGAAGGTTGCAAATTTGGGCCCTCAAACGCCCGCGGACATTGACCGGGTGTGCCTCAAATTTTACAGTTTACAACCATATATCCTATTTTCAAAACATCTATTACATGCAAGGCCATGTACGTCGATCATCATGTCCGTCTTGGGCTGGTTGGGCATCAAAAATTGCTCATACTTAACATTTTCACACCCGTATTAGTCCCACCTCGTCGAGTAATGTGCTAGTCGACCAACTTAAATATCTGGCTCGTCCAAATGGGATAAGCTTCTGACATCATTGCATCCTTTGTTCAGGTTATGGACTCTTACTATGAATCTTCTATGTGATAAAGATAGAAGATTCATAGTCAGGGTCTATCTCCTTCACATAGGAAATATTGGTGTCCCCTTTTTTGAATCACTATGTGTCTATGCATTAAAATAAAATAAAAAATCTACTGTCATTGTAGTAGAGGTATCAACGTATATGATCGAGACAAACTTGACACTAGATGAACAATCATCAGTTCATGAATGCAATCTAGTGTCAAATTTATCTCGATCACACATGCGAGAATTAATAGACCTACGCAACAACAACCAAGCTTGCTACCATCCGATGGCGCAGCTATTTAAGCCGGGTGGCGTCTGCCTCGCTCGATGATATGGGACTAAATTTGGTTGCACCGATGAGAGAGGGAGGAGCTTCGATCGCTACAGGTGGAAGTGGAACCACTACGACCTGCAGCGGGGTCGGTGGGCATGCCCGGGTGCCCCATATCCACCTCATATTTGGGCTGGATATGAGGGGTGCCGGTCAGCCCAGGCGTTTGAGGCCTATTTGAGGCGTCCGTTTGGATGAAAAAACGTGACCGCTTAGTGACCGGGCGACCCACCCGGTCGTATGAGGCAGGTTTAAGAGGTCCAGTTGTAGATGCTCTAATAGCTATTCATCGGGAGAGGCGAAATGCCCTGCGGGAGCAAATGTTTTAAGCTAGGTTGAGCAAAAAAATAAAAATAAAAATAGTACTGACAGCATAGAAAATTAGAGAATGCACATAAGAATCTTCATGTTTCTATCTCACTCTTCCGTCTAAAATAACATATTTTTTGCCATGAACAATCTAAAAAATCGAAGTTGCAAGTTGTTGAGTAACGTGATTGTATAGGAAAGTTAGGATAGCGTAGGATATTATTCTACATTGCCTTATACTCCAAGATGATCATGTACTCCTATATATATGCCCACGAGGCTCAAGCAATACAACGACTATTCCATCAAATCCCTCTCTCCCTTTTAACATGGTATCAGAGCAAGTCGATCCTAAACCCAAGCCGCCGTCGCTTCCGCACCTGCGCGCCGTTCCCGGGGCGGTCGGCCTCCATGACCGCCACCGGGGGTCGCGCCGCCCATACCTAGGGTTCGTCCGCCGGCCGTGTTGGCCGGCTGCCCTAGAGAGTCTTTTTCCCGATCCTTTGATCCGGGTTTTTCTCTCTCTCGTCGGTCGCTTTGATCGGCGTTTACTTTTTGGTTTTCCGATTTACTGGATCGGTTTGCGTCACCCACCGCCGCCGTCGACACCTGGCGCCTCTACTCCGACATCGGCGCGACCGGCCGGCTACTTCACCGACCCGGCGGCCTCGCGTGACAGGTAGCCCTCAAGGCCGTCGTCCGCGCGCCGGCCGGCCCATCGCCCTGCGTCGGCCGTCACCGCCCTGCTCCGACCGGGACTCCTGCATCACCCGACCCGGCGGCCTCGCGCCATGCGGCGGCCAATCATAGCCGCCCTTTCGCCCGCCGTCGCCAGCCTCATCCATCGAGCGGCGTCCCCGTCCTCGCGCACGATCGGCTTGATCACCCGCTTGCCGCCGCGATCCGCCTCATCTACGCCGCGCGACCAACCTGGCCCGTTGGTGAAGCGCGCCTCCGCAGGTCCCGTGAAGATCGTCCTGAGTACCGCGCGCCTCTCCACCGATCGAGCATCGGGCTGCCGCTGCGTCGCCCCGTCGGGCCGCAGTGCCGCCGCCCCATGGTTCTTCTCCCAGCTGCACCGACCCGCTTCACCGCTGCGTCGCCCCTTCGGGTCGTAGTGCTGCGGCCCGCGGTCCACCGCCACCCCTGGGCCGTCCGCTCCAGGCCGTCCCATGGCTGCACCGCCCCTCGCGTCGCCGCTGCGTCGCCCCGTCGGGCCGTAGCGAGCGTGGCACGCGGTCCACGCCGCCGTCCCGAGGCTGTCCGGCGGTTGCACAGACCCGCGCTCCTCCGCCGCGCCGCCCCTTCGGGCTGTCGCGATGCGGCCCGCGGTCTCCACCGCCGCCCCGAGGTCTTCCCGCCGTCGCCCCGACCTGCCCGCCGCCGCTGCGTCGCCCCTTTGGGCCATAGTGCCACGGCCCGCGGTCCACTTCGTCGTCACCGCGCGTCGACTTCCCGTGGTATGCGCCGCGCCGTCTTCCTTGGCGCGGGAACGCCACCGTCCGCGCCGGTCTTCGTCACGCTGTCAGGGTTCTTCGCCTACTTCGAGCACCGTCGCCGCACTCCTAACCTAGCCGCCGCCGCCGCCGCCGTCAGGCCGCCGCCGCCGCCGCCGTTAGGCCGCCGCCGCCGTCAGGCCGCCGCCGCCGTTCTTCATTGGCCGCCGCCGCGGCTACCTCCGTAGCTGCCGCCGCCGCCCGTCCACCCCGTTCGTCTTCGTCCAGCGTCCAGCCCGTCGCCAGCGTCGCCATCATCTACCCCGACCACTTCGTCTACTCCGACCACCGTCGGTGACATTGGCCCCACGCCGATGGACGCCGCAACCGTCATCGAGTTCTTCTCTGCTGGCCCTCCGACTTCTTTGACATGGCGTACAACTCGTGTTGGTCCCTAGTCTACGCATGCCCGGTGCTGGCAACACCGCCGCGTGCCTTCGTCCACGACGTATCCCCGGGCCTGGCAAGCCTGGTGCGGCGCTTCGTCAACTTCGTCTTCGTCCGTCTACGCATGCCCGGTGCTGGCAACACCACCACGTGCCTTCGTCCACGACGTGTCCCCGTGCCTGGCAACCCCGGCGCGACGCGTCGTCAACATCATCTACTTCCTGGCGCATCACTACTTCGACACCACTGCGCCCACGACTAACTCGGCGCCTCCTTGCGCCCGCGGCTCCACGGCTACTTCCTCGACACCGGCCACCCTGACTCGACATCGACCACGGCGTTCTTCACACGGCTACCTCGATCACGGCTCCACCACCCACGCTCTCGGCTACATCGACAAACGGCACAAAGGGCTACCGCCTGCTTGAGCAACCTCGTCGGTTGCCACTCCAGCCACGACTCGGCGATGCGTCGACCGTTACGACTGTGGGGGGGTGTCCGTCGGCTTGCTTCGGATTATTCTCCAGTCTCACCGTCTGCGTCGCTACCGTTGTGACTGCGGGGGGATGTTGAGTAACGTGATTGTATAGGAAAGCTAGGATAGCGTAGAATATTATTCTACCTTGCCTTGTACTACAAGATGATCATGTACTCCTATATATATGCCCACGAGGCTCAAGCAATACAACGACTATTTCACCAAATCCCTCTCTCCCTTTTAACACAAGCACTATACATTTTTATTAGAACGGGACGCAAAGCTATCTTTGGAAAATTGCAAGCACGCAAAGGACTCAAGAATTTTAGTTGTATGAAATTTGTGAATTTCAGATATACTACTATATATGTGAGAGGGAAATGGCCAGCAATCAAAATCATTTGTGAACAAAATTTACAAACACAGGAGTGACTTAGAACAACTAGGAAATTTACAAGCACGTGAAGACTGGGAACAATTATGGGAACACTGAAGTTTTTTGTGTGCTCAACCGAAGTATTATGAATGATATATGCACAAATAGACAAATGCTATGGGAGGACTACTATGTGAGAGCCTATGCCTCTATGCCACCTGTTCATCTCCCTAGTATAAAAACCCAGCTTGTGGTCCACACAAACCACAGCCAAAAGCGCAGCCAGATCCATTGCAGCAGAGAGGTTCCGTTTCCCGCCCACCTGGCGCTCCCGCCCCCATCTTCAGCCCGGATGAACGATGTGAGGAAGCAAGAGATAAAAAAGGGCAAGGAAAAGGGAGGAGGAGGAGGAGGAAGAAGAAGAAAAAGAGGAGGGAGGCTGAGCATCATCTGGCGATGCGTCGTCGTGCTGCTCTGCCGCCATGACTGATCGGTTCGTCGATCGATCGATCCCCTGCGACTCTGCCTCATGTATCTGTTCTGTTCTTCTGTCTGGCCATTATCTAGGTGTTCTTGTTCATTGTTCTTTCTTCCCTTCCATTGTTCGTTAGGATGTGTACAGGCTTGGCAGATTGACTCACTGGTGTACATATACATAGGCAGGGTGCGTAGGTAGTCTAGTTGCTTTCTGACGGTTACTCTGGGTTTCGAGGTTCGTTCGGAGTGTGGCGTGGTGCTCCCAAGTCCTGCAATGGCGAGGATTGCATATGTATCGATCTGTTCTGGAGTGTTGTTGGCATCTCGGTTGTGTTTTTGCTCTGTGGGAAACGAAAAGTCCTCAAACGAAGAGCTCTTGGTCTCCCATCTGTGTTTTTGGCTGTTGAGGCATGGTGCACTGACGAATTACTGTGCCATGATGTGTCTTGATGATGGGGATACCTATGTTTTAAATTATATGGAAAGGCTATTTCCAAGGAACGAAAAGTCCAACCTCAACTTAAAACATGTGGGTACACGGAGCTCAAGAGGATTAGGAATGACAGCTTGTCAACGAAACAACTAGAGCTACTCCACGGGTGTAGGGGAATCAACTCGCTCAAGGACTTTTAGGTGTCAAAAAAAGAAAGCTCGCTTAACCACGGGTCAACTGACGGTAGTGGTATATGTGTATGCGATGCAAAAATTTTAGTGTCAAATATGGTGGAGGAAAATGTTGAGTGGCATATGAGCATCTGGGCAAAATTTCAGTGGCATATATGGAATTTACTCCAACAAATGCGGCTGCTGACTGAGACACCGTGCAGATGTTACTTCACAAAAATGTTGGACAATAATTATAGAACTAATCTAACATCTTGCTAAAAATAATCTCACTGGTATTAACTCCCAAGTAAATGATATTTGTTCCACACAGGAAAAAAATCTTCAAATTTGAGTTGGAAGTTGTTTAGACTGAAATTCGGAACTCAACTTTAAGAAAAAAAATTGATCATAATTTATAATATAATTCTGATAACTTTTTAGGAACAAGTATCAGTTAACTCTGAGTTAGACTGAATGGGGTATGATTAATTTTAAAGATCTACATTTTCTTATATTTTGTGACATGTTATTTATGTGGTGTCTGAGTCAGCCGCCACATGGATCTCAATGTGGGGTCGCCTCATCAGGCTAGGGATGCTAAATCGGTATAAGACGTATAACGAAACACAAAGATAGGCTAAGTAAAACAAAATCATATAATTGTCGACACTTTGCGACAGCTGGACAATAAGAAGTGGAATTTACACGGAATGTTTATACAACCGAAGTACTACCGTACGCCAAGATTTCGAGAAGCACCTGGTAATTCAAGGTACTTGCAGCCATGCAGAATTTTTGCTGCAGATGGACCTGCCTCTGGCACTTGACTTCTGAGAAGCACAGCTCATTACTGGAAGATGCCTGGCAGACCTCGTGCGGTGCTAATATATGCCATTATCTTCAGCATTTCTCACAGATTATTGGATGACCAAGCAATCTGGCAATTAAACATTTAACCGTATAAGTCCCCAAAATAAAAATTTACCCGTGAAACATGCCAGTATGTGCAGAAGAAAAAACTTGGCAGGTCGGTATGTGCATTTCACTTTGCAACTAGCTAGAGGGGTTCAGATCGATCTGCGTACATCTTCTTAACAATTATTTTGTTAGTTAAGTAGACTCTAGGAATGGATACATGACATCCCTTTAACGATCTCTGATGAACGTTCTTGGCAATACAACATGTCCAGCAATAGTATAGAATTAGCTATTGCACTAAACGGAATGGTTTTGATTGATGCCTGAACCAGGAACAAGCTCGCAGATGCTTGGATTAACTCAAAGAGTCACTTTAATTTAGAAGGGAGGACGAAGTGCCTGATTTTTCAATCCCACTAGTTCGCAACAGATGGCATATCTTACCATTCTAGTTAATATATTGATCCAGGGCAGTGCTACCATGTGCTTCAGACTGTTATTTTCGACCTCTATGGTAATATCCTATTATACCTCCAGGTAATACCTGATATGGTAGATCTATGTCGACCGACAGTTCCATCCAGTTTTGTTTTGGATATACAGGATGAAGTATATTTTGCTAGTTCATTATAACTTTTTTTTCGAGGGTACGCAAATTGCGTACCTTAGCTTTATAGAATGAGAGAAATACAGCCATACAACCACATCTACCTCTCACTGCGAACAACGAGGGTAGCACAACTCCACACTCGACACAAACCAGGACAACCACACACGACTACACACTACGACATACAAGAGCCCACCCAAAACCGAAAGCCTCGCCGCGTCTCGCCCGACGCCGGTGATCACCGAAGAACAGCAACTCCAGCTTCCTTGGTAGAGCCAGCGACGGCCGTACATAGCGCCAGAGAAGAACGGTTCAGGCAGCGGTGCATGCCGGAGGAGCGCAACATAGGGCCTCTTATCTCCCAGCACAAAGCTCCCAACAGAGAAACGGCGTCAGAAGACACCGCCATCGTGCCGATTCTACGAATCAAGGCTTTCGCCCCAGAGATGGTTGCCGATACAAGGCAACGTGGAAAATGGCGCTGCACTCTGCGACGCCTCCAGGAAGGAGAATGATCACCCACGGGTGCCATCGACGCCAGTCCGACCAAGGCCGAACAAAATTTTCATTCGTAGCATTGCACATTTCCACGCCTCCAAGATTCCGGCCAGCCCCGAAAGATGTCTCTCACCGCCAACACCGCAGCCACTTGCAGTCGGAGCCACACATCACTGCCGAGGAAGCACGCCTCAAGCCACCACCTTCAGCACACTAGGAACCGCAGCAACCACCAATCGATGCAGGGACCAGATCCGTCGCGGTGGCCTTCACCCGCACCTAGGGACTGCCACACAGATGGATCTGACCCGCACCATCAACCACACTTCGAAGCCCACTTCACCGAGGCATCACCGCTGGCACCTCACACGTAGGTGGTCGGGCGCCCGCTGCTCGCTAGGGCCCTGCCTAGCCGAGCCTCACGGCGCCGCCGCCTCCATGGCTGCGCATGCGCTGCCGCCTCCGACGAAATCAGCGCACCACCCACATCCACTCTCCCGCTACACTCCTCGTGTAGATCCAGGGGAGCACCGTCGAGCATCCCGCCATGAACCAGCCTCCAACAGCACCCGACCAGGAGCCATCCGACGCGCCGGATCTGACCTGACCTGGCGGAAGAACAGCAGCCCCTCCACACCTCCGGACAGGGCCAGGACCGTCCGTGACGGCCGTCACCTAGTCCAAGGGACGGCCTTGCAAGGACCCCAGCACCAAGGGCCCAGATCGGACCCGAAACGCCCAGATCTGACCAGCCCCACTGTGGACAGCATCACGCCGGCACCACTAGGAGAGCTCCGCCGCTCACCACATGGCCCACAGGTGGCCGGCCGCTTGCTGCTCGCCAGGAGCACCTGCCTAGCCAATCCAATGAAGCGCCGCCACCAACCTGGCATGTAGCTCGTGCCGCCGCCTCTAGCACGCCGCCGAGCCCGTCCGCCACCAGCACATGGCTGCCCTTCTCCGCCAGGTCCGCCGCTCCTCCGCGCCTCCTGCCGTGCGCCGGCGACGCCGCGCCACTGCTCACACCGCCACCCGCGCCACCCATGGGACAACCCGCCTCCGCGCGAAGGGGAGCCGTCGAGGCGTGCCATCCTCGCCCGCCGCCTTTGGCAGTCGGGTGCGGCCGCCACTGCCGCCGGCGGCGGCGGCGGCGACCGGGGGAGGGAGGGGGAAAACGGCTGCTCGCTCGATCTAGGGTTGGGGCCTCCGGAGTCGCTCGCGCGAGCGACCCAGGAGGCAGCGGCTTGTGTTTACTCACTAGTTCAGTATAACTCATAAGCCTTTATTCTAACTATTAAACATAAGCTTTGCCGAAAAAGGCTTTCGCCCCGCTTTATATATAAAGCATAGACCAACAGTGCCCGATACAACCGCACTCACCCACCACACACGCACACACACACACACACCCAAGGTTGGATACATAGGCGCTGAGCGCAGCAACACACTCCCTAGCACTACAAGAGCCGCCGGGGGCTTCAGCCGTGAACACCGCGAAGAAGTGAAGCCACATATGACGAACCGTGGGCTCCAAGGCAGCACCTTCAAGAAGGATACTACACTGGAGCACCGCCACCGCCCGATCCAAGGATCAGAGTTTCCCCTGGAGCAGCACGACGGGCAATGATAGCCGCAACGACGCCTTCAAGAAGGGAGCGATCTTCGCCGTCGCCAGTCCGTCTGAAGATAGAGTAGGTTTTCATCTCGCCCAATACTCACCGCCACTGAACGCCACACCCCAGCTACCACGCCACCCACATGGCCGTGGCAGCCGGGCAGCACCGAGGCACGAGCTCTGCCCATGAGCACCGCGCCACCACCACCAGGGCCGCCGCCCCGGAGACCAAGACCTTGACACCAAGTCCCCCAAGCCCCACCGCTAACCCAATCGCAGAAACGAGCAGAAAGGATCCGCCTTTCGCACCCCTGGCCTCTCCCAGCGCCGAGACCAAATAGGCCGGCCACCAAGCCTCCATCGAGCCGTCCTGCGACACCGGGCGCGAGACGAGCATGGTCCTACCGCTGGGCGCGAGACGGGCCGGTCCTACTGCCGGGCGCGAGACCAGCTCGATCCTACGACACCGGGTGCGAGATGGTCGAAGGACCGCAGCTGGGAGAAGGCCAGTTCTCCGGCGAGAGAAACGGACGGACGCCGAGGAGAGGAGTCGACGGCCGATACAGGCAGCCTATAAACAAGCCGACGCCAGAACAATCTGGCCGCCGCCGCAGTCAACCTGCCACCACCACATCACCTGCGCCACCACGCCCTGGTCAGCACCACCTGACGCCCCGCCACCCCACACCGGAGTAGCGCGGGCACCGGCCGCTACACCACCACCTCCACGGGGTCGCCGGCCACCCCCGCCATCGAAGATCCGCACATCCACCGGATCTGGGCCGGGATGCCCAGATCCACCGCCAGCACGACCGCGACCACCAAATCCCATGGGCCGCAGGTGGGAAGGAGAGGAGGACTCGCCAGCAGGCCACAACGGCGCGGGGCGGAGCGCCGGAGCAAGAGCCGGCCGGGACCCGACGCCGCAGGCAGGAGGGAGGCGGCCCGCGACGCCATCCTTCCGCACGCAGGAAGAAGACTGCCCCGCCGCCGCCTCGGCCACGCGGCCTTTGGCCGGCGGCGCCCCCGGCAGCGGCGAGGGAGGGGGAGACGGGGTGGAGGGCCGGAGGGGGGGCGCGATGGGTGCCTCCCGACGGCGCTCGCGGGAGTGCCTTGGGAGGGAGAGGGCTGGTTCATGAGCAAAGGAAACATAAGCTTTGAACCAGCAGACAGGCAGACTCGGGCGGAGATCCTCAACTGCACCCCCGGGCCATCTCCACTGCGTCCTCCCCTCCGTCGTGGCCGCCGGAGGAAGCCCCCGGGTGAAGCCCTGGCAGGCCTACGGCGGCGATGGAGGACCACTTTCCTCCCGCATTCGGATCGGGTGAGTCAGGTCACCCTTCGGCGGCGAGGCGCCTCTCCCTGATCTGGGTCACGGCGACGCGGCGGCTCGCCTCCGGCGACGGTGCAAGGCGGCGTGGTAGTGGTGGGCGGAGGCGGCGGCGCTGCAGGGCGACGTAGAAGATTGGGTGGTGCGGTCGCTGGGTGTGTCCGCTTGGTCACGACGGCTATGGTTGCAGTGGCCAGCAACTAGGCGATTTGGCGGAGATGGAACATGCCTGTGGCGACGGCGAGTTTGATACGTCTCCAACGTATCTATAATTTTTTATTGTTCCATGCTATTATATTATCCATCTTTGATGTTTTATATGGATTTATATGCTATTTTATATGATTTTTGGGACTAACCTATTAACCTAGAATCCAGTGCTAGTTTTTGTTTTTTTCTTATTTTTGAGTTTCGCAGAAAAGGAATACCAAACAGAGTCCAAATGAGCTGAAAATTTACGGTAATTTTTTATGGACCAGAAGAGGCCCCCGAAGCAAAAGAGTTGGGCCAAAAGAGCCACGAGGCCTCCACAAGGGTGGAGGGCGCCCCCCCCCCCCAGGACGCGCCCTCCGGTCTTGTGGGCTCCTCGTGGACCCCCCCTGACTGGTTCCCGACGCCAAAAATTCTTATAAATATAGAAACTCCCAGAAATAAACCTAGATCGGGAGTTCCGCCGCCGCAAGCCTCTGTAGCCACGAAAAACCAATCGGGAGCCTGTTCCGGCACCCTGCCGGAGAGGGAATCGATCACCGATGTCCACCTTCATCATCCCGGCGCTCTCCATGACACTAGTAGAAAAACACCTAATAGTCCTGGTTCGTAAGGGCCTTTAGTCCCGGTTCATGAACCGGGACTAATGGGTCGTTACTAATACCTCCACCCATTAGTCCCGGTTCAAACATGAACCGGGACAGATGTGCCTCCACGTGGCCGGTCCGCCGAGCCCAGTCGGGGGGGCCTTTGGTCCCGGTTGGTGGCTCCAACCGGGACCAAAAGTTCATGTTTTTTTTTACAAATGTGGCTGCTTTAGGGGTTTTGGGGGTTATTTTTAGGTTGTTATTAGCTAGCTAATAGAGAGAAGTGTCCTCTCTTATATCTTCGTCCTTGGTTTATCAACGCTGCTGCTATGTTCATTTCACCCGCTGATATAACATGCTCATGCATGCGCATCATACATCATCATATATAATAACAAGTCCTATGCATCATCATACAACTTCTACTCGTTATTAATAATAAGTCATACGATCATCATCCTCATAGTCATCGAACCCAACCCTACATAATTGTTCTTAGCACATGATCATCAGTATCAGGTAGGACCTAAACACCCTTAAGGTAAAATAGCATAAAACTATATAGACCCTGACTCTCCATTATGAAGAATGGCGATCATCCTGTCTCCAATTCTTGCCCTTCGCTGCTTGTTGCTTCCAAGAAGCTCCTTACGACTGTCCATACATTTTTTCCATTCTTTGATTGTTATGTCTCCACTTCTTTTAGAAACCCGGTATGGACAGTTGAGATTCGTAGGACGACCTGGTTGTATGTTCAAAACATGAAGGCTACGATGCGTATACATCAGATGAGGCACACAATCATTCGGGATTATCTGTTGAAAAACATAGTAATAACTTCGTAGTTAGCAATGATGTACTAGTTTTAGAAGTGTGCAAAAAGATCACGGATGTTGTAATAGTAAAAAAATCTTATCAGGGTATCTCCACGGTAGTTACCGTAGTTCAACACGTGCACTAGTGGCACGTATTGACCATAATGTTGAGGAGTTTGATTGTACATATTGTAATTCTCAAGATCAGTACAAAATGCGACCAGATGAGTTTTCTCCTGATAAGTTAATTCGGAGCCTTCGGTGTAGTAGGTTCTGTCTACCATCTTCCGCACATTCTTTGAAGAATGAAAATAAGCTGTCAATGGAGATAAGTTGTCAACTATTTTGAAATAAACAATATAAATTACTTAATAACTATGTTAAGCTGATATGGGGGAAGAATTGGAGGTGTATCCACAATGACCCAAATCGAAGGTCTCTCTTGCTCGATTGTAGGATCACTAAGATCCATGATGACAAGCATACCCTCATCAAGACCATACATCTTGCAAAGTGCTTCCCAATTTTTGCAACCAAAATGGGTTACACTCTGAGCATTGTACAGCTTTACTTGAAAATCCACACCATGATGGGTACTTAGGATAATTTTTTTGGTTTCGAAACTTTCATGGTCTTCAAAACCCATCCTCTCCAAGACATAGCGTCTTGCAAAGCATGGGATAAGCTAGTTGAATTGGAAAAGATGAAAAATATTGTCATGATTAAAATAGTTGAAGTCATGAGTAATTACGAAAAAAAACTATTGCCGTCGGTTGCGTACCGTATGAACATCGAAGGTCTCCTCGAGCTTAATGCTGAAGCGATGATCTTCGTCCAGCTCAATGAACCTGTCGCAGATACCTCGGTCGCCGTGGCACCAGTCGCACTCCCCCGGGCGGTTTTCGTCGTCCAAGTACGACATTTCCGGCCTATGTTCATAATTTAAATATTAAACTAGATTATTAATCACGGGTTGACTATCGGTGATGTACGTAGCTCCTCCTTTCATTCCCGAGTGCATTATTACATCAAATTGTCTAGCACACGGGAATGAAGGAGAACTTATCCAATATGAGCATTCAATAAGCAAAACCAAATCATAAAATAAGCAAAACCAAATCATAAAATAAAGTAGTATTCAAATTAGCATGCATTCAATAATTATAAGCAAAAGTACATCATCTCTTGGTGTCCGTACATCGTCGAATATTATCACTAATATAGCATCACTAATACAACTAGAACCGTAGCGCCCGACGGGTATCGACGTGAGCGGTGGACACCCAAAGATAAGGAACCATCACAGGATCATAGCTCCAATGAGATCCCTGAAGAACCTGCCAGGTATTGTCGAACCTGCCCTCCAATGCAACCATGTAGCGACGGATGTGCTCGTCCTCCTCGCTGACACGGTGACGTACCACCTCCGCGGTGTCCGGAAGCCTCGGCACCGTCACTGGCCCACGTGACCGCCACCAAACAAGGATCGGATCAACAATGGGCTGCCTCCTCACCAACCTACGTCCCTCGGAAGGTAGCACCTCCCAATACCAGCCCGGCGGAGCCCAGTCCCGAACATGGCCCCTATCAAGCAAGCCTCCACCGTCGAGTCGATGACGACGAGGATGCGGGATAGGCATCGCCGACGTCGATGCGGGAACTACTTCTATATATAGTTAAATAAAGTAGTTTTATTAATTAAATCAACTAGCTAGTTCAACTACTAAACACTTACTATAAATAAATAAAGTAGTACTTACTAAAAACAAACTACTTCTATATATAGTAAAATAAAGTAGATTATTAAATCAACTAGCTAGTTCAACTATATATGAAGCACTTACTATAAATAAAATAAAGTAGTACTTACTAAAAATAAACTAGTATTTTTCTAACTAATTATATTAAACACTTTCTCTTCTTATTTTTTTCATTTTTCTAAATACATACTATGAACAAAAAAATCATTAAAATTCTATAAACAAAATTACAACGAAAAAAATCATAAATATTCTATGAACAGAAAAAATCATAAAAATTTGACATATTCGATCTTTGCATATATATGATAAAAAATCTATGAACTACACATCTAAATTACTACACATTCAACAAAAAAATCTATGAACTACAAAAAAATCTAACAAAATCGAACAAAAATCATAAAAAATCTAACAAAAAAATGTACTAACAGAAAAAAAAATCTAACATAATATGAACAAATTAATTACACAATCTAAATTACACAATATGAACTATACATATCTAAATTACACCACATCTAATCTAACAAATAAATCTATGAACTAACAAAAAAATCTAAAAAAACCTAAACTAATATGAAAAAATTAATTACACAATCTAAATTACACAATATGAACTACATATCTAAGTTTCTACAAATCTAATCTAACAAATAAATCTATGAACTAACAAAAAAATCTAAAAAAGATCTAACAAAAATAAAATAAAGTTGCTCACGGCGACGGCGAGGTGCAGCAGGGCGGGCGGCGACGGTGTCGGGGCGGCAGGGTGGGCGGCGACGGCAGCGGGGCGGGGCGGGGCGGGGCAGCGACGGCGAGGTGGCAGCAGGGGACGCGCGCGCGGCGTCGGGAGAGATCGAACTCGGGGCGGGGCGGCAGCGCTACTTATATACCAAAGGCTTTGGTCCCGGTTTGTACGGCAAACCGGTACCAATGCCTGCCTTTTGTTCCAGTTTGAGCTACCAACCGGGACCAAAGGCCTATTTTCGGCAGCCCGAAGGGCGGGAAACGAGGCCCTTTGGTCCCGGTTGGTGGCCCCAACCGGGACAAAAGGCTGGCATTGGTACCGGTTGATGGCGCCAACCGGTACCAAAGAGTGGCATTGGTACCGGTTGGCGCCACCAACTGGTATCAATGGACCAGTCTATTTTTTTATTTTCTGCAACTGTTTTTTAGTGGATTCTTTCTGCAGCTTTTTTAGTCCCACCTCGCCAAGCGAGAGGCACTCACAGCTGTTTATAAGCCCTGAGTGCAGAGACGATGAAGAAGAGGCTCAATGCTCACCTGCACGTTGGTTAGCTTCAAGCCTTGAGGAATAGGGTAGACTGCACAGAGCTATGTGCAGTGCAGTTGACACTATTCCAAAATGCTTGAAGCAAATTAACGAGCATTGCGCCTCTTTTTTATTTTTAATGACTTATTTTTAATAGTTGTGATTAACTTTACTTAAAAATGAGCATAGATGCTTATTTTTAATGACTTATTACAACTCAGAAATAAAAAGAAAAAATAAATATAGCAGAAAAGAAAAAAAACTATATAAAAAATTACTCAGAAATAAATAGAAGCAAAAATAGTTGTGATTAACTTTACTAAAAAAAATGAGCATAGATGCTTATTTTTAATGACTTATTACAATTAAGAAATAAATAGAAGAAAAAATAATTGTG
>NC_041381.1:643717461-643722717 GCF_002162155.2 Triticum dicoccoides | reverse complement strand
CTCAGAAATAAAAAGAAAAAAATAAATATAGCAGAAAAGAAAAAAAACTATATAAAAAACTACTAAGAAAAAAAAAGAAGCAAAAATAGTTGTGATTAACTTTACTAAAAAAAAGGAGCATAGATGCTTATTTTTAATGACTTATTACAATTCAGAAATAAATAGAAGAAAAAATAGTTGTGATTAACTTAACTAAAAAATGAGCATAGATGCTTATTTTTAATGACTTATTACAACTCAGAAATAAAAAGAAAAAAATAAATATAGCAGAAAAGAAAAGAAAACTATATAAAAAATTACTCAGAAATGAGCATAGATGCGCTTATAGAGAAAATTAGACCTAAATTCATAATAAATTTCTACTAACTTCAGAGAAATTCAATATGAATTTAGGTCAAATTTCCTGTATAAGGGCATCTATTTTCACTTTGAGAGCAGCTCAACAAGGCAGAGAGGGAGGGGCTTATAAACCGGTGTGAGCCCCCTTCGGTTGGCGAGGTGGGACTAAACTCTGGCCGCAACGAGGACCAGCCCTTTAGTCCCGGTTGGTGGTATGAACCGGGACTAAAGGGCTGCCTTTGGTCCCGGTTCAAGCCACTAACCGGGACCAATGGTGGTGGGCCAGGAGCGAGGCGCATTGGTCCCGGTTCGTCCCACCAACCGAAACCAATAGGTCCAGACGAACCGGGACCAATGGCCCACGTGGCCTGGCCGACCCCCGGGGCTCACGAACCGGGTCCAATGCCCCCATTGGTCCCGGTTCTGGATTGAACCGGGACTAATGGGCTGACCCGGCCTGGACCATTGCCCCCTTTTCTACTAGTGTGACGAGGAGGGACGAGGGAGTAGTTCACCCTCGGGGCTGAGTAGTGGCGAATCTAGCAGGACATTGGAGGGTAGGCTTAAAACACAAATTTCCTAAGTCTAATTAGTGAATGCATTGCAATTGTGGCATGTAAAGGACCAGAATATACTAGTCAAGTGGTATGTTTAGCTTAAATAGGATTTTGTAGGGTAGGCTTAACCCTATTGAAGCCTCCCTGGTGGAATCGCCACTGGAGCTGAGGATATGTACCAGTAGCTATGTGTTTGATCTCACTCTCTCGTGTTCTTGATTTGGCACGATCTTGATGTACCGCGAGCTTTGCTATTATAGTTGGATCTTATGATGTTTCTCCCCCTCTACCTTCTTGTAATGGATTGAGTTTTCCCTTTGAAGTTATCTTATCGGACTAAGTCTTTAAGAATTTGAGAACCCTTGATGTATGTCTTGCATGTGCTTATCTGTGGTGACAATGGGATATTCACGTGATCCACTTGATGTATGTTTTGGTGATCAACTTGCGGGTTCTGTGACCTTATGAACTTATGCATAGGGGTTGGCACACGTTTTCGTCTTGACTCTCTGGTAGAAACTTTGGGGCACTCTTTGAAGTTCTTTGTGTTGGTTTGAATAGATGAATCTGAGCTTGTGTGATGCATATCGTATAATCAAACCCGCAGATACTTGTGGTGACATTACGGTTTTGGTTGATGTTTGTCTTAAGGTGTTATTTTAGTACGAACTCTAGGGTTGTTTGTGACACTTATAGGAATAGCCCAATAGGTCGATCAGAAAGAATAACTTTGAGGTGGTTTCGTACCTTATAATAATCTCTTCGTTTGTTCTCTGCTATTAGTGACTTTGGAGTGCTCTTTGTTGCATGCTGAGGGATTGTTATATGATCCAATTATGTTATCATTGTTGAGAGAGCTTGCACTAGTGAAAGTATGAACCCTAGGCCTTGTTTTGAAGCATTGCAATACCGTTTTCGCTCACTTTTGTTACTTGTTACCTTGCTGTTTTATATTTTCAGATTACGAAAACCTATATATATCATCCATATTGCACTTGTATCATCATCTCTTCGCCGAATTAGTGCACCTATACAATTTACCATTGTATTGGGTGTGTTGGAGACACAAGAGACTCTTTATTATTTGGTTGCAAGATTGTTTGAGAGAGGCCATCTTCATCATACGCCTCCCACGGATTGATAAACCTTAGGTCATCCACTTGAGGGAAATTTACTACTGTCCTACAAAACTCTGCGCTTGGAGGCCCAACACGGGTCTACAAGAAGAAGGTTGCGTAGTAGACATCAATGTTCGTCCTAGATCTCGGGGCGGCGGCCCTGGAAGGTGGCGGCGGGTGAAGCTCAGGCCGCCCGAGGCGGCATGGTGTGGTGATGTCCCTGTCCAAGGTGGATCTGCGCCAGCGATCTGGTGGCTTTGGCTATGGATTGGTTCGGACCAGAGACGGTAACGAGAACGCGGTATCCTTCTCTGTGACTCTGATGGTTGGCGAGGTGGGGTGGCAGCCCTTCTCCCATGCTCCAGGCACTCAAGGGCAGTGGCCGGTGTGCCAGGGCTCCCACGATGGCAGTGCTGTTGTTGATGATTGTCGGATAGGCTAGATCTGTGGCTTTGAAGGCGGCCGGGACGTGCACAGGTTGACGGTTGGATTTCTTGGGACAGATCCGGGTGAAAACCTGGTCCTTGGCCGGTAGCCGGAGCCGGTGATGACGACGCCCTTGTGTCGTTTCCTTCTTGAAGGCATCATCGAGGTGAAGCTCCAAGCTCCTCCCGCTACCTCCAGGGGAAACCCTTGATCAGTTGATCGGATGAATCCAATCCGCTAGCACAAGCTATTTAATCATCATCATAGTCATTATCACCAACAATATTTATTTAATCACCACTAACACTAGCTAATAATAATCATCATAGTCATTACCACCAACACTAGCTATTTTATTATCATAGTAATAGTGTAGCACATCATCATCTTCAAACTCATTTCTAGCTAGCTAATCACTCCTGCTGCTCTCTCGCGGGTAAAATAACATAAAACATGTATAGCTCTCCTCCTTGATCAAGTTGGAGCATGCAGATGAACCTGTCTCCTAATTGTGGGTAGCGCATCTGTTTGCTGCCCCCTAGTACTTATCGCGCTCCCCCATCACATATTTGGTCCAGTCTTGCACTATTAAGCACCCGTCGCTAATCTTGAATGCACTAAAGTAATCTGTAGGATATCTTGGTCATAAGCTAATAATACTTACCTTTAGTCTCGATCCCATAAGGCACAACATTCATCGGGACTCCCTGTTGAAGAACATTGTATGGTAACATACTTAGCAATGAAGTTTAGCTTCAAAAATAATGTATGTAAAAGATGCACTGAGGACAAATATTAAAAATCTTATCATCCTTCCTAAATAGATGTGACCGTAGTTCATTACGAACACTATTGGTCGTACGTTTTCAGTACTAACATTTCTAAATGCAGGAAGAAAATTTGTCTTGACAGTATCAAGATCCGCAAGCCATGAAACATAATGACTAAGCTCCTCGCAGTTGAGTTCAGCCCCGGCATAGTATACGGTCCTGTCTACCAAGCGCTGGACATGTTTGCTTGCACCGAAATAAGCTATCAATAGAAATTAATTATCAACTATTTTTTAATAAACAATATCAAAGACATAAATATGGTTGAGAAACTCACATTTTGGTATAACTGGAGGCGTCTGCACATCGACCCAGATGTTGGTATTACCTTCAATATCATCTTCCGGATGAATATCAAAGGTGATAACCATATCAGGCTCAAATGCATAAATCTTGCATAGTGCTCGCCATGTTTTGCGTCCAAAATAGGTGTAGTCGTCTGAATTGTATAATTTTGCGTGGAAAATATAACCATGCTCGATCTTCAAGTAAAATTTCTTTACCTCCATAATACGACTGCAACCTATCTTATCCAATACAAAAACTCTTGCATGGCAGGGGATACGCTAGTAGAATAGTAAAAACAAATTATAAGTTGAAGCAAATGAAGCATATGTCATGCTTAATTACGAAAAAAGACTTGTCATTGTGACTTACTGTATCCACTTTGAAGTTCTCGTCCAGCTTGATACTGAAGCGTCTATCATCATCTAGGAAGATTCCGTCGCACAGGCCGCGCTCGTCTTCGCAGTATTTGCAAATACCGAAATCCTTTTCGTCGTCAGACATTTCCTATGTTCATAGTTAAAACATTAATTGAAAATTGATCGAAAACAACTACCAGCATACTCAACACACAAATCCGGGGCACTCGATATTTCCTACATATTCTGGCACAAGTCATGCCAAAATTCACGGGAAAATCCGGCATGACCTTTGCTAAAATAGGACATATCGAGCGCCTGACATTTGCCGGAACGGAAATGAATCAACACTCCGGCAAAACATAGTCCACTCGGAGGTGTAACCTGGAAACATGACCGGCCACTTGGGCAAGCACATATCATATTTGAGCAACACAAGATATACATTTCAAAATATCTTATAGGACTCAAATTAGCATGCATTGAATAAGCAAAAGTAAATCATCTCATGTGTGTTCGTACATCGTCGAATATTATCACTAATACATCCCGAATAGTGTCATACATATAACATCACTAATACAACTAAAACCCTAGCACATGACGGGTATCGGCGCGGGCGGTGGACACCCACAGAGAAGGAACCATCACGGGATCATAGCTCCAGTGAGATCCCTGGAGAACCTGCCAGATATTGGAGAATCTGTGCTCCAACACAAACAAGTAGCGACGGACGTGCGCGTCCTCCTCACTAACACGGTGACGCACCACCTTCGCGGGGTCCTCAAGCCTCTGGACCGTCACTGGCCCACGCGACCGCCACCAAAGAAGGTTCGGGTCAACGACAGGCTGGCTCCTCACCAACCTACGCCCCCCGGTAGGTAGCGCCTCCCAGTACCATCCTGGCGGAGCCCAGTCCCGGACATGGCCCATCTGGTCAAGCAGGTGTCGTCCTCCGCCGACTCGACGACGAGGATGCGGGATAGGCATCGTCCACGTTGATGCGGGAAAAGTTGCTTTAACTAAAAAAATAGCAACAAGTTCTTACTAACTAGTTCTATTAATTCAATTAGTTCTTACTGAAAATAAACTTACTATAAATAAAAATAAACTAGTACCTAGCTAATTAGTACCTAGTTCTTACTAACTAATTAGTACCTAGGAACTACTGCCCTAATTAAATAGGGTTAATACTAATTGTAATTAACTAACTAGCACTAAAAATAGCCTAGGGTTCATACTAACTAGCACTAAATAGCTAGGGTTCATACTAAGCAAACAAGAGGGATCGGAAGGGGAGAGTGCTTACAGAGGGCGGGGAGAGAGATGGGGTCGGGGGAGA
>NC_041381.1:643710053-643717154 GCF_002162155.2 Triticum dicoccoides | reverse complement strand
GAGGGAGACGGCGGCGAGGCGGGGCCGGGGGAGACGACGGAGAGGCGGGGTCGGGGGAGACGGCGGCGAGGCGGAGGCGACGAGGGGGAGAAGAGAGAGTGGGGAATTGGGGGAGGAAGCAGAGGAGAGGGAATCAGGCCGCGCGGGGGGTTAGGTGAAAATAGCTTTAACAATAGCGTGGGGAGGAAAAACGCGCTGCTGCTAAAATCCGTAGTAGTAGCGTCGTTTCTAGAGGGCGCTACTACTATACCTAGCACGTCGGGAACGGTGTGGCAATTATAGTAGTAGCGCGTTCTGTTCCTGCCGCGCTACTGCTAAGGGGTAACAGTAGCGCGGTTTTAGCCGACGCACTACTGCTAAGTAGCAGTAGCGCCTCATTTTAACACGCGCTACTGGTAAGATTCTGTGTATAAGGTTTTCCCTAGTAGTGATCGACGATGTGGAGTCTCGGCGGCGTGGCGCAGCAGGGTCTCGGCGACGGATGTGTGATGATGGACGCGCATAGGAAGGTGGCATTGTCTGACGCCGTGGTGGCGTCGACTGCAGGCCTGTCAATTGACGTGCCGGTACCTGCTCTGAAGATGAATCGGTGGAAGACGGCGGCAGCAGCCTCTGAGAGGGCGCCAAACCGATGTGTGCCCCGGACCCGGTAGTGTGGCTTGGTTGGGGCCTCAGGTTTTAGATGTTAGGCTTTGATGCGAGGTCTGTTTGGTATTTGGCTTGGACTATCGGCACCCCTTCAATAATTAGATAGGAGTAATGACAGATGTTGTGAAGATGATGACTTCAGACTTGCTGATGTATTTCTTTATAAGATCTCTGTGAATAATTAATAAAATGGCTGCATGCATCGTCCAGATGCAGAGGCCGAGGTCATCCTCTCTTTCCAACAAAAACATAAGCTTTGAACAATTTAAGAACAAGCTACTGGAATTTAGCTTACTATCCTTCGGTGCCACTTGAATACAGGGACGTAGCTACCTTGTTAGCACTGGGGTCAGTTGACCCCAGTGAAATTAGCAAAACCTTCACTAACTAAGTACTAATCACTATACATTTATTGAACATGACCCCACTGTCATAGGCATGACCCCATTAAACTTTTTTTCCAGCTTCGTCCCTGCTTGAATACATGAAATAAATCAGGACCTGGCATGTCACATGCATAGGAATTAGCATGTTATACACACTAGGTTGCTTGAGAGGATTCACATGGTGAAGCTCATCCTTTGCCATCTACCAGAGGAGTAACATTGTGACTGCAAAGCTTGTTGCTGTACTTTCAGAATTCAAACCACTAGTAGTCCTGCTAACCGTCGACTGAAGATACATTTGCAAAGTCTCCACTCTCAAGTCTGATGCTAATTATTCCTCTGAAAACAAAATGGATAGAAATTTGTGTGTTCAGTTTGAAACATAGTATATCACAATGCCTGAGCCAAAAACTGTTATTTTCATGTCTGAATGTTCCGCATTTAGATTTTCATGTACTCTTTCAGGAGTTTACATCAACCAGATGAAAGCCTGAAACAAGTGACGATTCTACAGCGCTGGACCTTGAGCGACAGAGACATCACAGAATAGTTGAACTGTTGACTGAACAGAAACAAGTTACCACTCAAGGTTGGCTCTGAAATGATAACTAACCATTTCGGCAGATACACTTACAATGAGTTGCAGAGAACTACTTGAAAGATCAAGCATCAGACTGGGAGGGGGCATCTGGTCTCGTATACAAGGGAATCTCAAAAGACAAGAGGACAGTAGCTGTGAAAAGGTTGGCAGAGCTAAACTAAGGTGAAGAAGAATTCCAGCATGAACAGAGTGTGATTGGAAAGATTAATATGAATCTGGTGAGGGTTTGGGGATTCTGTTCTGATGGACCACACAGGATACCGGTTTTGGAGTATGTTGAGAATGGATGTTGGATAAAGCACTGTCTAGCCTATCTTCATCACGAGTGCTTGGAGTGGGCTATCCACTGTAACCTGTAGCCTGAGAACATACTGTTGGATCATAAATTGGAGCCAAACATCACCTGCTTTGGCCTTGCAAAACTTCTGAACAGAGGCGGGTCCATTAAAAATGTACGCGGATCCATGGAACTAGAGGTTATATAGCTCATGAGTGGGTTTCTGGACTCCCAATAACAGCAAAGGTTGATGTCTACAGCTTCAGAGTGGTTCTCCTAGAACTACTCAAGGAGGCTCATGTTTTAGACTGGGCACCCAATGCTGACGAGGAACTGGAAATGGTCCTTCAAAGGGTCATTAAAATGCTCACAGACAATCTGATGCTTGAGGGCAGCAAACAGTTATGGATCGCTGAACTCATTGACTCCAGATAGAACAGGCACTTCGATAACTTGCAACCAAGAATGATGGTCGAGTTGTCTGTTTCATGCGTAGAATATAGTAGGAAAAGGCACACCATGAAAAATGTTGTGCAGATGCTTGTTTTGGTTGATGATGAGGCCAGTGGCATAGGGCAGCAGTATTCTACAAACTAAGAAAATAGTTTGATGTTTGACATAGTATGTAGCATGTATACTTATTCTAGGATCCAAAACAAGATATCTATGATGTGTTTCAAGTAAATCAAGAATTACATGAGCTGCATGTATACGAATATTTGACCATGCTATGCCAGATAGTTTAGTGTCATAATACTAATATTTGTGCAAACTATGCTAGTATTTATCATAAGAAATTAAGATTTTGTGCAACCATTTTTTATTTTACCATCAATGCACTATATGTTGACAGTGTGCCTTTTCCTTTCTAGTTGACACCATTATTGTTTCAAACAGAACAGTTGTCCAGCTGCCTTGAGAAATATTTCAACAAAAGCTCATTTCACCTCTGAAAAAATATAATAATTCAGAAAAAAAAATGTGCATGTTTCACTCTGAAACAGACAAGATCAGCCAAACATATATCTGGCTTTAGTTCTTATCATGATGTTGTTCATCCCGAGCGGCAACATGCCATGGCATAGGAGATTGTTGCTCTTGAGCGCACCGGCACGTGGGATCTCATTTCCTTTCTTCCCCGTGCTCGTCCCGTCGCTTGGGAGTGGATCTACAAGGTTACGACTGATGGTTCTCTTGAGCGGTACAAAGCTCATAGTGTGGCCGCTAGACTCGAACCGTGATCTTTTCGTTTAAAAACCACTGTACACTGCAGGCCCGCCCATCCCATTTCCTTCTACTATTGTGTTTTCCTGTTTTTAAAAACCAAAAAATAGTGCGTCCGCCACACTCGAACCATGATCATTTCGTTTAAGTAGGAGGCGCAGCAACCAATTGGATCAGATGACCAGATGTGCTAGAATACTTTTTGACATCCTTTATAAAATGGAAAAAGGCGTTGTTTTCCTGTTTGCTTTCCTTTTTCCTTTTTTATTTTTCCTTAAATGTGTGAACTTTTTTCAAAGATGACGAAGTTTTTGCAAAAGCAATGAACAGTTACTCAAATTAGATGAAAAGTTTCAAATTTGATAAACTTTTTTCAAATAGCATGTTTTTTTCGTTCAAAATTGATTAACTTTTTTTCAAATTAGATGAACTATTTCAAATTTGATGAACTTTTTCAAAATCAATGAACTTTTTTTCCGAAATCGATGAACTATTTTTCACATTTGATGACCTTTTTTCAAAATCGGTGAACTTATTTCAAACTTGATGAGTTTTTTCAAATACGATGAACTTTTCAAAATTGATGAAATTTTTTCAAATTTGATGAACTTTTTTTCAGATCGATGAACTTTTTTTCAAACTTGATGTAATTTTTTCAATTTTTGTGAACATTTCTTTGAAAATCCATGAATTGTTTTACAAAATTGATCAACTTCAGAAAAATGTGGATTATTTTCCAAATTTGTGTTTTCTTAAAAAAAAAGGTTTGTACGGGGATGGAAACAATTGTCATATAGTTTGAAAATCCATGAATTGTTTCCTTTTAAAAAATGTGGATTATTTCCCAAATTTGTGTTTTCTTTTTAAAAAGGTTTGTACTGGGATGGAAACAATTGTCATATAGTTTGATTTCGGAATAAACACACCAAAGTCATCGAGGTGCAGTTGTACTGTGCGCAAGTCCCTCATGGTGGCATGTGGGTTCGAATCCCACTTTCTTGCATATTTTTCTTGATGCTTTGTTTTTTAAGCATATGGACACGAGCAATGCTGGGCCAGCCCACTACAGCGCACCTTCGGGCGTCCTCTACCCTAAGCGGCGCTGAGGGCGCCGAAGAGGAGCTCACAATGGGCCAAATCCTAATCGACATCTTAAGCGCCGAATATAGGCCATTTGGTACACGGTGCACACACCCCGTACACTGCGCCCCTACACTGCGGGCCAGCCCATCCCACTTCCTTCTACTATTGTGTTTTCCTGTTTAACCAAAAAATAGTGCGCCCGCTAGCCCATCCCACTTCCTTTTACTATTGTGATTTCCTGTTTAACCAAAAAATAGTGCGTCCGCTAGACTCGAACCAATTGGATCAGATGACCAGATGGGCTAGATTACTTTTTGGTATTCCTTATAAAATGGGAAAACGTGTTGTTTTTCTGTTTCCTTTCCTTTTTCAAAATTTTCTTTTTCCTTAAATGTGTGAAATTTTTTCAAAGATGACGTAGTTTTTGCAAAAGCGATGAACAGTTTTTCAAATTAGATGGAATTTTTCAAATTCGATGAACTTTTTTCAAAATCAATAAACTTTGTTCAAATAGGATGAATTTTTTTTCAAAATCGATGAACTTTTTTTCCCATTTGATGAACTTTTTCAAAATTGAGGAGCTTTTTTCAAATTCAAAGATTTGTTTTTTCAAATACGATGAACTTTTTCAAATTTGATAAAGTTTCTTTCAAATTTGATGAACTTTTTCTCAAACTTGATGTAATTTTTTCAATTTTTGTGAACATTTCTTTGAAAATCCATGAATATTTTTACAAAATTGATGAACTTTAGAAAAATATGGATTATTTCCAATGTTTTAGATAGCGGGCTATGCCAAATAGCGGCGGACCTCAAAATCAGCTATAGTGAAGCTATAGCAGGCTATAGCGGACTATTCGTACATGAAACCATTTAGCGGCACCCTGCTGAAAAGGCTATAGCAAGGCTATAGCGGGGCTATAGACGGCTATTTAGAACTATGATTATTTCCCAAAATTGTCTTTTCTTAAAAAAAAGGTTTGTACTGGGACAAAAACAATTGTCATATAGTTTGATTTCGGAATAAACACACAAAAGTCATCGAGGTGTAGTTGTACTGTGCGCAAGTCCCACATTGTGGCATGTTTTTTTTTTTGAGCATGTGGGTTCGAATCCCAGTGTCTTGCATATGTTTCTTGATGCTTTGTTTTTTTAAGCATATGGACACGAGCAATGCTAGGCCGGCCCACTATAGCGCACCTTCGGCCGCCCACTACCCTAAGCGGCGGTGAGGCCACCGAAGAGGAGCTCTCAATGGGCCAAATCCTAATCGACACCTTAAGTGCCGAATTAGGCCATTTGGTACATGGTGTACACCCCGTATACACTGCGAGCCGGCCCATCCCACTCCCTTCTACTATTGTGTTTTCCTGTTTAACCAAAAAATAGTGCGTCCGCTAGACTCGAACCGTGACCGTTTCGTTTAAGTAGGAGGCGCACCAACCAATTGGACCAGATGAACAAATGTGCTAGAATAGTTCTTGGTATTCTTTATAAAATGGAAAAAACGTGTTGTTTTCCTGTTTGCTTTCCTTTTTCAATATTTTCTTTTGCCTTAAATGTGTGAACTTTTTTCAAAGACGACAAACTTTTTGCAAAAGTGATGAACAATTTTTCAAATTCGATGAAATTTTTCAAAATCAGTAAACTTTTTACAAATAGGATGAACTTTTTTTCAAAATCAATGAACTTATTTCACATTTGATGAACTTTTTTCAAAATCGATGAACTTATTTCAAACTTGATGAACTTTTCCAAACTAGATGATTTTTTCTAAAATATGATGAACCTTTTCCAAATCGATGAACTTTTTTCAAAATTGATGATTTTAAAAAAAAATCAATAACCTTTTTTCAAACTCAATGTATTTTTCTTTGATTTTTGTAAAAACATTTCTTTGAAAATCCGTGAATTGTTTTACAAAATGGATGAACTTTAGAAAAATGTGGATTATTTTCCAAAAAAACTTTCTTTTAGAAAAAGATTTGTACTGGGACGGAAACAATTGTCATATAGTCTGATTTCGGAACAAACACAGCAAAATTGTCGAGGTGCAGTTGTACTATGCGCAAGTCCCTCGTGGTGGCATGTGGGCTTGAATCCTAGTTCTTACATATTTTTCTTGATGCTTTTTTAGCATATGGACGCGAGCAATGCTGGCGCCGGCCCACTATAGCGCACCTTCGGGCACCCTCTACCCTAAGCGACGCTAAGGGCGCCGAAGAGGAGCTCTCGCTGAGTGGCCTTAGCTGGAGAGGGCCAGGGGGAGAGAGAGAAGAGGTGGGCCGGTTAGCTGGCTGGGGTGCGTGCTGCTGCTGCTGCCTCTTTTCCCTTTTTTGTTCCTTTTCTTTTCTTCCCATCAAATGAAAAGAAAAGGGGGGTTTCCCTTTTGGAAAAAGGGTTCACAAAAATTGATGAATTTTTTTTCAGATCAATGAGCTTGTTTTCAAACTTGATATAATTTTTTCAATTTTTGTGAAAATTTCTTTGGAAATCCATGAATTGTTTTACAAAATTGATCAACTTTAGAAAAATGTGGATTATTTTCCAAATTTGTGTTTTCTTAAAAGAAAGGTTTGTACGGGGACGGAAACAATTGTCATATAGTTTGATTTCGGAATAAACACATCCAAATCATCGAGGTGCAGTTGTACTATGCGCAAGTCCCTCGTGGTGGCATGTGGGTTCGAATCCCAGTTTCTTGCATATTTTTCTTGATGCTTTGTTTTTAAGCATATGGACACGAGCAATGCTGGGCCAGCCCACTACAGCGCACCTTCGGGCGCCCTCTACCCTAAGCGGCGGTGAGGCCACTGAATAGGAGCTCTCAATGGGCCAAATCCTAATCGACGCCTTAAGCGCCGAATATAGGCCATTTGGTA
>NC_041381.1:643697186-643709770 GCF_002162155.2 Triticum dicoccoides | reverse complement strand
CTACGGGCCGGCCCATCCCACTTCCTTCTACTATTGTGTTTTCCTGTTTAACCAAAAAATAGTGCGGCCGCTAGCCCATCCCACTTCCTTCTACAATTATGTTTTCCTGTTTAACCAAAAAATAGTGCATCTGTTAGACTCGAACCAATTGGATCGGACGACCAGATGGGCTAGATTACTTTTTTGTATTCCTTATAAAATGGAAAAATATGTTGTTTTTCTGTTTGCTTTCCTTTTTCAAAATTTTCTTTTTCCTTAAATGTGTGAACTCTTTTCAAAGACGACGTAGTTTTTGCAAAAGCGATTAACTATTTTTCAAATTAGATGAAATTTTTCAAATTTGATGTACTTTTTTCAAAATCAATAAACTTTGTTCAAATAGGATGAGCTTTTTTTTAAATCGATGAACTTTTTTTCAAATTTGATGAAATTTTTCTCAAACTCGATGTAATTGTTTTTGATTTTTGTGAACATTTCCCGTGAATTGTTTTACAAAATTGATGAACTTTAGAAAAATGTGGATTATTTTCCAAATTTCTGTTTTCTTTTAAAAAAGATTTGTACTGGGACGAAAACAATTGTCATATAGTCTGATTTCGTAATAAACACATTAAAGTCATCGAGGTGCAGTTGTACTGTGCGCAAGTCCCACATGGTGGCATGTGGGTTCGAATCCCAGTTTCTTGCATATTTTTCTTGATGCTTTGTTTTGTAAGCGTATGGACATGTGATATGCTAGGCTAGCCCACTATAGCGCACCTTCGGGCGTCGTCTACCCTAAGCGGCGGTGAGGCCACCGAAGAGGAGCTCTCAATGGGCCAAATCCTAATCGACACCGTAAGTGCCGAATTTAGGCCATTTAGTACATGGTGTACACACCCCCTATACACTGCGAGCCGGCCCATCGCACTCCCTGCTAATATTGTGTTTCCCTGTTTAACCAAAAAAATAGTGTGTCCGCTAGACTCGAACCGTGACCGTTTCATTTAAGTAGGAGGCGCACCAACCAATTGGATCAGATGACCAGATGTGCTAGAATACTTTTTGGTATTCTTTATAATGTGGAAAAAACGTGTTGTTTTCCTGTTTGCTTTCCTTTTTAATTATTTTCTTTTTCCTTAAATGTGTGAACTTTTTTCAAAGATGACAAAGCTTTTGCAAAAAAAAATTCAAATTATATGAACTTTTTCAAATTCGATAAACTTTTTTCAAAATCACTAAACTTTTTTCAAATAGGATGAACTTTTTCTCAAAATTAACGAACTTTTTTCACATTTGATGAACTTTTTCAAATTCGATGAACTTATTTCAAACTCGATGATTTTTTTTTCAATATAGATGAATTTTTTAAAATATGATGAACTTTTTAAATATCAATGAACTTTTTTCAAGATTGATGAACCTTTTTTAAACTCGATGTAATTTTTTCGATTTTTGTAAAACATTTCTTTGAAAATCGTGAATTGTTTTACAAAATTGATGAACTTTACAAAAATGTGGGTTATTTTCCAATTTTGTTTTCTTTGAAAAAAGATTTGTACTGGGACGGAAACAATTGTCATATAGTTTGATTTCGGAATAAACACAGCAAAATTGTCGAGGTGCAGCTGTACTATGCGCAAGTCCCTCGTGGTGGCATGTGGGTTCGAATCCCAGTTCTTACATATTTTTCTTGATGCTTTTTTATCATATGGACGCGAGCAATGCTGGGCCGGCCCACTATATCGCACCTTCCGGTGCCCTCTACCATAAGCGGCGGTAAGGGCGCCGAAGAGGAGCTCTCTCTAAGTGGCCTTAGCCGGAGAGGGCCAGGGAGAGAGGGAGAAGAGGTGGGCCGGTTAGCTGGGCTGGGCTGCGCGCTGCTACTGCCTCTTTTTTTTTGTTCCTTTTCTTTTTTCCCGTCAAATGAAAAGGAAAAGGGGTTTTCCCTTTTGGAAATACTAGGAAATATGCCCGTGCGTTGCAATGGGAGAAAAACTATCAGATTACGTAGATGTTGTAGAGACAAAGAAGTTTGAAACATATGCCAAAATGAGATAAGGACCTTTAAAATGTGATTTAACAAACTACATCTAAATCATGTCACAAAGAGATAAGGAACTTTTAGAAAGTCGTTTCAAAAGCTAAAAATGTGATGGTCCTATCACAATTTGGCCTAACGTCGCGGTGTTTACCATGACCAATAAAACTGTGGTATCAGAATAAATATAGATGTCCGCCGCCAAAAAAAAATAAACATAAATGTGTATGGAGGCAATAGCTTACAAGAACTAACACATAGGAAGATGTGTCAATTTTGTGGGGCTCAACGCTCAATAGAACACGGAAACCATTTTTTTAGGAAACACACGATGTACTAAATAAAATTATCAAAGGAAGTCTGTAGATCCAATGTTTGTTATTTACGGATCGTTTGAATTTTGGAACCTTTTTTTTAATTTCCAAATACTTTTTGAATACATGATAAAGTCATGAGTACTTTTTAGTTCGTTCACATTTTTTTGAAATCATGATTTTTATTATAATACGCGAAGAGTATTTTTAAATACTGTGCATTTTAAAATTTTCCAAACATTTTTTTAATTCATGAACATTTTTTGATTTCTCAAAAAAATACAAAATTCGCACCTTTTTGAAATTTATAATTTTTGGAAATCCAAAGTTAATTTAAAGAAGGAAAATTAGAAACAGAAATAAGAAAATAAAAAGGAATTAAAATAGAGGCGTCACGCCCCGCATGGTGGGCCGGCCCTTGAACAAGTGTGGGGTGGAAGAGGCACGCTTGCTGTTAAGAGAGGAAAAAGATGAGATAAAAGGGTTAATTTTGTTTGTTATTTATGGATCTGTTTGAATTTGGAACATTTTTTTAATTTCCAAAATATGTTTTGAATACACGATAAAGTCATGACTACTTTTTATTTCATGAGCATTTTTCCAAATCATGATTTTTATTATAATATGAAAATAGTTTTTTTAAATACTGAGCATTTTAAAAATTTCCAAACATTTTTTGATTTCTCAGAAAATCAAAAATTTGCACCTTTTTCAAAATTTATAATTTTTGAAAATCCCCAAGTTAATTTAAAGAAGGAAAAAGAGAAACAGAAATAAGAAAAGAAAAGAGGAATGAAAAAATGAGCATCACGCCCCGCATGGTGGGCCGACCCATGAAGAAGTGTGGGGTGGAGGAGGCGTGCTTGCTGTTAAGATAGGAAAAATATGAGGTAAAAGGGCAGAACGTGGGATGGAACCCAGGTCTCCCTCGTGAGAAACAAAGGCTCTAGCCACTATGGTACTTGAGTGCCTTGACATCAAGGTGTAACCGTATAAGAACCCTTTAGATGACGACGACTTTAAAAAAAAACCGAATCATTTTTCTTTACTTATGGGTGGCATGGTCGGTAATTTATGGCAGTTTCACTATAACAAGAACCCCCATATAGCAACACATGTTTTGCAACGCTCTAAAGATGTGATGTAAGGGATGTGTCCTAGCTACGCATATATCCGTTGGAAACTTGTATGTTGCTAATAATGGTAAACAACAACAGATGTATTGTGATGCACTGTATGCGTTGCCACACTATTACTCATGTGACGTGCATGAACACCATTTTGAGGTATTTTTCATATGTGTGCAAATTGCTGAAACATCATTGGAAAAAAAAATGCCTTTCCACACTACTACCCATGTGACGTGGATGAATACTATTTTGAGGTATCTTCCATACGTGTGCAAGTTGCTGAAACATCGTTGCAAAAAAAAGGCAATCATACACTCGAACAAGCGACCTCACGCTTATTAGAAAATAGGCAAACCAACAAACACACATACACCTGCTGGCAAATTCCCAGATTCGGCTGTATCTATAAATTGCCCCGTTGGCAGCAATAAGGCTCGCTCAGCTGGGCCATAACAAGTCAGGGCCCAGGGAGGTCTAGCGGGCCGGCGCTGATTGCAATGTCGACCAGTCGCTACTTATAAACTTTACTAGTAAAAAAGGCACCCCTCAAAAAAAAATACTCGTAAAAAAGGCACCCCTAAAAAAATACAAGTAAAAAGAGGTTCCGCTTCTACAAACTCTCAAAAAACAAAAACTTGCTACTTGTACTCATAAAAGGGTATCTACTTGTACGTGTATGTTTATTTGAAATCCAACATTGTAGAAAATTAAGAAACTATTTGTAAAAACATTTTTATTTTAATAATTTTGTATAAGTAGGTAAAAATAAAAAAGCAAAATTTTGTTCATGTAATTTTAAAGAGTGTTTAAATTTTAGAAAAGAGTGTTTGTGCTTCTTGAAAATACATGAATTTTAAAAAGTGTTCACGGATATAAAAAAAAGAAAACACTATGTTCAGAAAAATATTCATCTTGTATTTTAGTGATGTTCATCGTACTTTAAAAACCCATTATTGTGTATTTTAAAAAAATGTTCCTTGTTTATTTCAAAACCATTTATCTTGTATTTAGCAATAGTTCATTGTGTATTTAAAAAACGTACTGGCTATTTTCAAGACATTCAAATTGCATTTGAGTGAATTTTCAAAAAGTTCAAAAATGTATTTAAAAAATATATTTATTGTGTATTGCAAAAATGTTCATCGTGTATTTCAAAAAGTATTCACATATTATAGAAAAAAAATGCTATCATGACTTTAAGATACTATCAGACCTTAAAATACTATCATGACTTTAAAAGTGTTCACATGTTATAGGAATAAAATTTCATCATATATTTGGACGTGTTAATTGTGTATTTCAAAATACTAACATGACTTTAAAAATGTCATTATATACATATTGTTGTGTTCTGCAAAAATGGCCGTTGTGCATTTAAAAAATGTATATTATGTACTAAGAAAAATGCAATGTACGATTGAATAATGTTCAAAATGTGGTATTTTTTTTAAAGATAAACATGGAAAAGGATAAAAAATCAGAAGGACAAAATTAAAGCTATAAAAAATGAAAACCCAATTAGAAAAAGGGGGGAAATGTAAAGTAAATGGACAGCCAATAGACCAACCAAAAAGTAGACATGACCACCCTGTTTGTGCGGAAAACCATAATGGAAAATCAGATCAACTAGCACGAAAAATCAATCTCCCGAAAAAGAGAACGAGGGGTAACTATGTGAGGTTCTGTTGGCAAGCGCGGCATAATGTTCGTAGTAGGCGAGATATCACATTGCAATCAATTTTGGCGTTTTGTACCATGTCGTCCGTCGTTGGGCCTCGACAGTGACTTTGATCTCTCATTCTAATTTATTTGGCGGCAAGGTCCGGTTTTCTCCGACCCTTTAGTTTGATGGCGATGATTGCAAGCCTAGGTTACATGGGATAATGCCACGTGTAAATAACGGGCGCACGATTAGCCCAAGCGGTTGGTTGTTTCAATGCGGGAGTCAGAGTAGGTTTCTCGGCCACCATGTTTGTTTAATGTTGGTATGCGAATGGACAGCATCAGACTTCAATGCGAGTATCCAAAAATGTATGTCTATTCCCCATCCTTTTCAACTTTCCTCCACAACTTTTCATTCCTCTCCGGTCCTTCATGCGTGATTGATTACCCCTTGGTTTATCCCCATGAATACATTGAGTGAGTTATTTCTTACATCTTGTATTTTTGAGTTATTCAGTAGTTAAAATGTAGATTTTGCATAATATTTTTATTTCTCATTATATAAAGATGTATTTTGTTCAACATGAACAATGTAACATACCCTGAAAAAGATGTTAGGTGGCTCGTCTGGGTATTTTTGCACCAACCAAAGCAATCAAAACCGTCCATTATCTATCGTAAACTTTGTTAGTTGAGCTCTCGCGTCGCTCCTGCGGGCGGCTCCGGAGCAAACCCTAGCTGTTGGGGTTACGATCCTGACAATGAGTTCTTGGGGGACGAAAGAGGGGCAGAGCCTAGCTACAGCGCATGTGTAACACTCGGTGTTTAGCAAGTTCGGCCTCTCTCGGCGGAGGTAATAGCCCTATGTCTCGTGCCCTGAGGCTTGTTTTTTCTTGAGAGGTATGATTACAAAGATTGCTTAACCCCAGCGCAGGAGGAGTGCGGCTTATATAGAGTGCATCGTAGCTCCAACGTCCCCACATCGTCGGGGCACTTAATGCTCATTACTACGACAGTTACAGGCGTAAAGCGCCACAACTACATCAGTTACAGGTAACTGTAGCTATGACTCTAATTTAAGGATGACATAGGATTCCTCGACCGTTGCAGCTCCCACGTCGTCCCTCCACTCTGTAGTCCGAGTGGTGGCCGTCATGCCAACTGAAGGATAGCCACCGAGTGACGTCGAGGTGTCCGAGTCGACCTCCTGGTATATCCATCTGAATGAGAATCTGGTCCCGAGACCTACCAATGATGACGCGGGGCCCTCGGAGGACCTCGAATGATAGGTCCTTGACCCTACCTATAGTAGGTGACCTCATCATTAACCCTCGAATCGGTTGAGATTTCATAGAACAAACAGACCGATCCTTCGGTTAGGACCGAGTGCTTCTGGGGCACTCGGAATATGTTTCCGAATCGTGGTTCGTTGTTCTTTAGACGAAAACACAGTGAATTCCAAACCATAAGTTTTCCCTGTTGGTTACCTTGGCCGCTTGTTGTTGTGAAGTCAAAGTTGCGGTGCGGGGCCCAGGTGGCGTACGATGACGAGCGACATGTGGTCCATTCGGTGATCTCCCTGGCGCCAACCTTGCTTTGTTCTCCGTAGTTTCTCTGCCGGAGTCGGAGCTGCATTGTTTTGCCGTGGGCAGATGGAGTTCCGTCTTGTAAGTGTAATGTTGTTCTGCAGTCAATACTTTTCCTTTTTCCTTTGATCTTCGAATCCTCCTCGTTGTTCTTCCATCGTTTTCTGCTAAATCGAATTGAAGCCAGCAATGCTAAATCTTTCAAAAAGAAAAACAATGTATCGTGCGACCCTCACGAGGGTTCACTAGCACCTATACAACAGAGAAAAGGAATCGTGCAATACACGTGGCAGGATGAGCGATATCTTTTCCAAAGAGCGCCCGAGCCTGAAAAGTTTTGGATACGCGTGGCAGGATCAGCGAAAATTCCAGCCACCATATTAATCTAGCTCTAAAATCCCTAATTTTATCTCCCTCAAACCCACGAACGCAACACCGATTCTCTCCCGCAGCCGCACCTGTAGTAGCACCGCCGCTCCGATCTGCCCCGCCACTGCTCGCACTTCTACGGCCCCGTCTCCCCGCCGGATCTAGGGCCAGTTTGGTTGCTACCCTGGGCCATGTGCCTGGGTGAAAGTTCTGCCTGGCCTGGGCCTGAGGTTTTGATATTTCTAGCCTGGCGAGGCAGCCTCGCCCGATTGCTGTTTGGAACGTGACCTGAGCCTGGGAGGTCACTAGGGGGTTAAAAAATTATAAAAGACTGATAACCTGTCCCAAACCTGCATGCAAACAGCCGGATTAGTACCAGGCTAGTCACGCCGTCTCATCTAGGCAACCCAAAAGGGACGCCTGGCAGGCCAATTATTTGCCTGGGCAGTCCAGGCCAGGCTTGCTCCAACTTTTTCAGGCCTTCAACCAAACAAAGACCAGGCAACATCCAGGGAGGCTCCAGGCCAGGCATTTTCAAGCGTGGAAGCGAGCCAAACTAGCCCCTAGTCTCTGAGGTGTTTTTCCTCCCTGTGGAGTACCGACTAACCCCTCCCCGTTGTTTTATCGCCGCTCTCTACCCGCCGCCGCCGAGGACGAAGAGGAGCAGGGTAGGGAAGCCGGTCGCCACTCATGCTGCAGCGACAAGGTCAACCGCTGTTGTTAGAATAAATCCGAGGCATATCGTTGATCATCCAAGGACCAAGCAATCACACGAGGCACGACACCGAGATTTGTTAACGAGGTTCACCGATATGGCTACATCCCCGGGGCCTGACTACTGGCGCTCCTCCCCGTGACACCGTCACAATACCGCACACCGGCCACCCGGGCGCCGGCACACGCCGTCGGCTCCCCCTTGCGCGCCCGTGCTATTATGTTGGCATATGTTACATCGTGTGTCTACCCCGGCTATATATGAGAGGCCTAGTATACAAGTGTCCTACTATGACACGACTCCATATCCTATGTAAACACAATACTATTCAGAGTCCAACTGTAACCTACCGTGTACACAATATTCGACACAACTTTAACAAACTCCACCTTGGCGAATATTCTCCACCACCTTGAATTTGTCCAAGCGTCAAACTTCCATGTACATTGACTTGAGCTTGTCCCATGAGCACCGCTGCTACTCCAAAGACTCCATATGACTCCACCTGCAACTTGTAGTCCCTTCTTTTCTTGACCACAGTCAACACTCGAGCAAAATTAAGTTCCACATTACTCTAGTTTGCTCTTCCAACTTTCAGAGTATCAGTCCAACGCCATCACACATTGATCACTGACCTGCGTGAAAGTGAACAACTCACATATTGGGTGTCACACATAAGATTACCTGAACTCAACATCACCGCTCCTTTCTTGACCGTCTGTCTGAAACTTGAAAGAATTTTACCGTTGCTTGTAGTCATCCCGAGTCAAATTCGCAGTTGTCTCACCACATGTATGACCACCAGAGCCCTGGCCCGTCTCCATGTCCCGTGCATACCGCACGCCTCGCCGCTATTACCGCGTCGAGCCTCCGCTGTCCCGGTCGAGTCTCAAGGGTCGCGAAACCACACCACTCAACCCCTACTGCAGAGTACCACCGATCATCACCGACCGATGCCGAGTTTCACGCTTCCATCAGACCACTGAGTTCCAGTCCAAACTACGTGTCACTCGCTTTTTTCCCGTTGAATAGGCTTTGATTCTCTGGATCCTTACACCGTAGCCCCCCAATCCAGCTCCACCTTCAACATGACTCCATGGTAGATGATCAGTCCACCCTCGCGCCCCGTCGACTTCAAGCTCTCATGTGCGCACCGTCTTGAATCAACCCCGCGCCATAGTCTTGTCGAAGCCACACAAGCTCTCGGGCCTGCGCCACGTGTTTCCACGCCCAGAAGTCGGTCACCATCAGCAGCACGCTCCTATATCGTCATCGCCGATCCCACCACCGTCTTCTGTACCAACCGACTTGCGTCGATCCGTCAGACTGACAAGTCCGACCCAGCCGAACATATCCGACTGCAACGACACGCTCAAGGCTCCCAAATCGTCTTCCGCGAATTTCCATCCATCACAAGATAATTTCATCTCAGCTGACATGACTTCCCGCAACGCCTTCAAGCATCCTTGTTCTGCCAACAAATATTTCATCCATGTCTGCCATAACGCAGGGTTTCTAGTTCCGTCGAACTTCTCCACCTCAAACCTGATACCCGTTGGCGCCATAGTTCTTTGTACAGCTGACCCTGTGAAAAATTATCCGAGCTTTCCACGCGATGCCCCAAGTACACGAACACCACCGCATACTACTAATAATTCCAACTAGTTGGTCTTCACGTGAAATTTGGCTCCCTGTCTTGGCTCAACCTCCGGATGCTAGCTATTTGCTTTGTCATACCCTTGCACTATGAAACCCTATCAATGGATGCCTTCTCCGCCGATTGGGTCTGCCATGTGTCAGAATTTTTTTTGTCAAATAAATCTCCCGTAGCTTGTGATTGCCAAGCACACACGTACCCTCCAGTAGCACTCCAGATCAGACTTAGCACACGCACAACCAACTCGGCTAGTACCTCTCCTGGACCGCAGCCCCACGCGTGCATTACTTGGGCCTGCTCAGATGTTGCGTCGTCTGCACATGGTCAACGACCGATCACGACACGCGCTTCCCGAACGTTGCCCGTGCAACGCGCTTGCCTCGCATCGAGTGGACGCCGTACCCTAGCGCTCTGCCTGCAGCCTGCTTTCACACATCACGCCGCTGCCATCAAGTATCTCGCTGAGATCCTACGTCCGATCCAATCTGCCCGCACCGCCCGCGAGCAATCACAACATGTACCTGTGGCACCTGACGCCTGCCCGATCGATCGCCTGATCGACCGCCGCACGTCTCGCTCGTATTTTCCTCTAGATCAATACGATTTCGCAGCCTTCAACCAACCTAGCTCATGATACCATTTGTTAGAATAAATCCGAGGCATATCATTGATCATCCGAGGACCAAGCAATCACACGAGGCACGACACCGAGATTTGTTAACGAGGTTCACCGATATGGCTACATCCCCGGGGCCTGACTATGGGCGCTCCTCCCCGTGACACCGTCACAATACCGCACACCGGCCACCCGGGCAGCGGCACACGCCGCCGGCTCCCCCTTGCGCGTCTGTGCTATTATGTTGGCATATGTTACATCGTGTGTCTACCCCGGCTATATATGAGAGGCCTAGTATACAAGTGTCATACTAGGACACGACTCCATATCCTATGTAAACACAATACTACTCAGAGTTCAACTGTAACCTACCGTGTACACAATATTCGACACAACTTTCACAGCGGTGGCCACCTCCAGATTTGGCCTCCCTCCGGCCGCATCGCCTCCTCAATGGTCCCCGGCGAGCACCCCCGCTCGTTGCACGTCCGTTCGCCTCAGGTATCTCCCGTATCTGATTCCTCGTCCACACCTAGCCTCCTCAGATTTATGCTACTTTTATGGATCTCCTTAATTGCCAACTCAATTACTACAAACAAGCATCCCCTGTGACCCTGTTGTCTTCTACTCATATGTCAACCCATTAGTACCAATTCCAAGCAAGCTTGCTGTTCAACTTCGAAGTGCGGCCGTTCTGGACAAGGTTACTGCTGGTCAGTACTATCTCACCGCTGGTAGTTGTCTCGTGATGTGTGTCAGAAAATCTTTTTAATTCACACATCGTTAGCAATCGTTAGCAATACAGCTGGGTACAAAAGATATAAGACGGAATTGGGGCCTCCCACGCACATGAACATGGCCTGCGCGGGCCACGCCGTGTCGCGGTGTTGCTCGTTTCATTAGCCATGGGATGGAATTTTACTATACTGACGGTTGGGTACGAACGATGGTGCATGTTAGAGAGAGAGATGGTACTAATAAAAATTAGCTCCAGCCGCCAAAGCGAATATACTATAGTAATATAGTATAGGACGCAGCAGTAGTTTTTGTTTTTTTGATAGTCGTTGGTGCGATTGCAATTAGCACAAACACAGCAATTAAGCACAGCAATTGCGAATGTACTATTAACCATTGCTGGTGCGATTGCAGTTAGGACAAATACAAAATATCCATTTAGTTTTTTTTATTGCCCGTCCAAAATTACCAGCAAACTAACTTCCAATCAAATTTGTAGTTATTTCTAACATGGCAACTTGCTAATTAATGTCAGTTTTGTTTAGCATTTACCGTTGGATTGTTTATGTGCACCATACATGGTAGATGATGCACATACTTAGTTAGATCAAGTACAGAATGATTTAATTTGAAAGCTTTTGCCAGCTCGGAGCAGTGGTAGGAGTGGAGCTTTGGGAATAAATGACAGCTTTTGGTTGCAAAAGTCCCCTTGTGGGCTCGGCCCTGCGTGTGCGCACCTGGTGGTCGCAAGTCTCTCTTTGTCCTATCTGCTAAATACTACTGAAATGCGGGTTATATCGAAAAAGGGTTTTCCCCCGCTTTGTATACAAAGCAACCAACCGAACCATACATGGATAGGTGCTGAGGCGGAAGCAGCACAGACACGCCCAAAAAAAACGACCGAGAAAGAGCAAAAGAAACAAATGCTGACAACGACGGATCAACAAAAACGAAGAAGCCTCGCGATCGCTGCGCCCACCGGAATCTACCCCTAGGCTCCAAGACACCGAAGCGCCGGCACCTATCAACACCTCCAAGAAGGATCGCGACGATGGCGACGCTGCTGCCAAGGGTTTCCCCCGGTACACGACGAGGCGAGAGGCAGGGTAGCCCCAGACGCCCTCCCGGAAGGTCAGGTGGCACCCTCAAGCGCCACCGCACCGGTGTCGGCCACGCCGACAGGGGTTTTCCCTGATCCCAACCCGCACCTCGGGCGCTCCGGATCCATCCACCAAACCAACCACCATCCTGCGCCAACACGGTCATGAGGCCCCCACGCCGTCTCACCACGGCACCACGAAATGAGGGCATTGCGGCGAAGGATCAGAGCCGGGAATAGGGCATCAGCACCGTCGGCACGCGGGAGGGCCCCACCTCCACCGTCAGCGACGGTAGCCGTCCGGACGCAATAGCAGGAGCACACCAAGCCCATGGGCCCACAGGCCCGGCCGAGCCCTCGTGGGCCCGTAAAGCTCCCGCCTTCGCGCTGCTGCCGGCACGCCATCGGCGCCGACGCCCCCATATCCGAGCCGCTCCTCCTCCTCACCGCACCGCAGACAACGAGGCCATGCTGGGGCCCGACCCGCTAGGACCCAGATGGGGCCCGACGGGCCCAGATCTGGGCCGGGGGCGCGACGTCGGCAACCCAGCACCACCATGCCGCCCGGCCGCCAAGGAGCAGCGCCGCCACCACGTCTGCCGCCGGCCACCCCGCCGGGTCACCGGACCGCCGTCAAGCCAAGCGACACCGCCGCTGCCCCCTGCCCCGGGCCAGGAGGAC
>NC_041381.1:643684010-643696995 GCF_002162155.2 Triticum dicoccoides | reverse complement strand
AGGGGAGAGGAAGATCGGAGCGAGGCCGAGAGCCGCGGCGTGGGGGCTGCCCCGGCCGCCTCCCGGGGAGGCGACGCGAGGGCGGAAGGAGGGGGGGGAGGAAGGGCGGGGGGAGGGAGGGCCGGATCCGGGCCGCGCGCCGGCGAGGGCGGCCGGATCCCGCCGGCGGCGGGCAGGAGGAGGCGGCGGCGGCTAGGGTTGCAGGGACGGGAGCGGGTCGCGGGAGCGGGTCCGGCTTGCTGCTGTCAAAAACTTGCTATCAATGCGGGTTATATGGTGTGGACAAATGTTTTTGCCGTTTCAATAAGGAGAGTGTTGTTGTCTCTAATGCGAATCTTGGTGACGTCCCGTTCGTGATAACAAGGATTAGCTGCCAACATGTGCAGCGTGACATTTCTCTTCAACTTCAACCATGTTATGTTATCTAATCTGCTGTGTTATCCTTTGCAGGGTATAGGAGGTGGGAGATCCATAAATCATAATGCCATTTTGATCTAAGATCCTCTAAATTTGGCCGAAAAAACCACTCAGGTTATTCCCCGAATTACTGTCCAAGCAGCCCCCCTCCAGTGAGATGGCTAAATTTGTAGGTGCACCACCTGTTCTCCTTAAATACCCACCAATTATGTTCAGACCAGGCTCTAGTAAGTATGCTCCACGTTTCTGTTGTAGTCCCCAGCTAGTCTGTCTCATTGATTATATGTGTCAAATTGTATCTAGCTACAAGGCGCAAGTATATTTGATTTATTTCTCTTATGGTAGATGTAATGTGTCAAAATAGGTACGATTCTCCCAACTATGCTAGTAGTATTAGCCATGAGGGAATCCCCACCTAGTCTGATTGATTCCTAAATGTATTCCAGTCCAGTTTAGAATAGTTTTAAGTAGTAGCTTTGTATCATTATTCAGAGCTGACGGGTTACAAAACTACCTAGTTTACTATAGTAATAACACTGCATTATACATGACAAACACACAATTGATACAAGTGCAGGTAAATGGAGCATGGGCTATTATCTCCATAGACAACAAAGAAATCTTATGATAAGATAACATAATAAATACCCTCAAAAAAAAAGATAACATAATAAATCACGGAATGTGGAGCATAGTGCAAAAGCACAGTGAAGATGCCGATGATGACTTCATCATAAAATCCAATCACCAATGATCTTATATATCTAACTGAGCTTTAATTTCAGCCCACTTGCAACAACAGTGAATCTGTTGTCCTGACTATATATGTGTGTGCTAGAGTTTAGACAAAAAAACAGACAATACCTCTTATGATGACAATACTCTTTCCATATACAACTTGATAAATCTCTTGGTTGGTCTTTAGGGGCCTAAGCTATGATTATTGAGGCAGAGTGATGCTTCCTTTCGAAGAAAATGAATCGTTCACAAATTGGGATCCTATTTGACAAGCAGATCTTTGATGGTAATGATCTTGGTGGTTTGTGTCAGAAGGATAATGGCTTCTTTTGTTTTGTTTTGATATCTCGAGCCACTAAATTTATTTTTCATTTCATTTGGATATGGTTCTCTTATCAGTATAGGTAAAATGTCATGATGGATATTACGAAAAGTAGTGTATTGTAAAATGTCGAATTTTAGGTAATATTTACATAAGCTACAGTCAGGAGAACAAGGTTAGTACTAAACTGTGGAATTTTGTTGCAATGATAGATGTTTTTTTGTAACTCATGCTTACCGATCTGTTTATGTCTTTGTTGCAAATTCTAGCCTTATTCTTGTGATGGCATGATATGCAAGTCATCTTTCAAAAAGTTGGGATGGACAAATAAGGACCAGAGGAACTCTAGCCACCTACAAGAAGTCGGGAGAAAAAGCCTTCGGCAAATGTGCCTTTAATGAAGAGGAGAGCCGTACAATTATGTTTGGAGTCAGACCACTCATTTGTTAATCTGTTTCTTAGTGTGTATTGAAGCTACATGTTGTAGCAGGTGGTGATGTAGCTTGTGTTATTTTAGCTTATGGGGAATGTGAACTATGAATCCTGATTGGGAACTTTGGCATCGATGTTATATAGACTAATTAATTGTGATGTGATGTGAAAATACCTTGTGTTGGACAGTTGAATTGGTCAATTAAAAAATTAGCCTCCATGGAATCGGGCCAACTAATAACTGTACAGAAAAATAATTCCAAACAGCAAAAGTGGTCATGGCCTCATAGAAATTTGGGCTGGATGGCAATTCGGGCTGGATCAACCAATATTGGGCGGCCTCATAGAAATTTGGGCTGGATCAACCTATATTGGGCTGTTGGATGGTAATATGGGCTGGAACAACCAATATTGGGCTGGATGGCGATCCTCTTGTGCAGGGCATGTACCAACAACGTATATGATGTGTTGTTAGGCTCTAATTCCATATGTTGCTATCCTGCAACGCTTCTTGACATTGTTTAGCAATAGATGTATATATGTTGTTGTAGACCCTTGCAACGCCACCTACGGCAACACATATTAATCCGTTGGTGTAGACCTTTCCAACACATATACGGACATACAACAACGCATCCATGTGTTGCAGAAGGGGGGTTCCTGTTGTAGTGTTTTGAGGGCAATTTCAATAACGGGCGAACAGAAGTAGTCCATGCTTTATTATTAGGGAGGGATTGGAGCAGGAGCTGTGCAAAGCCACCGTACCGGATGGAGGTAATAGAGGTGATGAAGAATAAGCTGGTCGTAAACTCGGATAACATGGAGGTAATAGAGGTGACGAACAATGTTGGACGATCCCATGGTGTAGCAGCGACAGTTTTTGATGACTGCTATCATATTGCTCGTGATTTTCCCAATATTTTATTTCAACACTTTTTTAGAGATGCTAATAGAGCAGCCAATGAGCCAGGGCTCCGCCTCCTCCTCCTCCAAGAAAGAAAGTTAGGGTTCCTGCCTCTCGCCGGCGCCGGCGCAGGTCCGCCTCGTCTCCGGTGGCCCTAGGGCCATGGAGGCGTGGTGGATCCTGGCAAGGGCCGGTGGGAGGGCTCCGTTTTTAGTCGTTTTTTTCAATCTTGTTAGGGTTTGTGTCCTACTCAGGAAGGTGAGACAGCGGCGGCTCCCTGAAGATGGAATAAAGGTCTCCCCTCCTAGCCCCCGTTTCAGCGGTGCGTCTAGCATCGTTGGTGGGCGTGTGGTGGTATGTCTCTGCGGCAGATCTATCTTTGGTGGATTTGCTCGGATCTCGTCGTTGTTCTTCTACGTTTGTGTGTCTTCGGTTTGGATCCTTCCGATCTACATTATTTTTCATCGGCGGCGGTTGCTGTTCTGGGGTGGTGGTCCTATGGGGCCTTAGCATGACGACTTCCCGACTGTCTACTACAACAAGTTGTGCCCGGCTCCGGCGATGGAGGGGCGATGACGGCGGCACGCCTTCGGCTCGCTTCGGTGCTTGTAGTCGTAGCTAGGTGGTCTAAGAATCTGGATGTAATTTTTATTTCTGGTATTCATTGTAATGCCATGATTGAAGATGAATAGACTGGAAGTTTTTCCACGAAAAAAAGAGCAGCCCATGAGCTAGCAAGGATGGCTAGAGGTCCATTATGTAGTAGCTGACTTGAAGAAGCCCCCTCTGAATTTTTCCCTGTACTGGTCGATGATGTATCTGTAGTTACTATCTAATAAAGAAAGAGGGGCTGTTTTTATCAAAAAAAAAAAGTCACCGTACCGCATGTGTAGAGCAGTAGTTTACTTGAGCTGCTCGAGGACATGCTCCAAGACAGTCCATGCAGGATGCAGCTTGCTCTAACTAAACACTCTGAGACTAATAACGTGCATGCATGTGCACGATGACGAGAAATCAGTATCGATCTGTGAGTGGCACGAGCTTGTCCACAGGAATTCGCCGAACCATTAATCATAGAGGTTAAACAAGCTGTCCGCCGCTACAATCGTGGAAGAAACCGTCAAAAGTCCACGATTTCAATTAAGCTGAATCTTGGGGCATCCCTGGCCATGAGCCCAGCGAGGCGGTTGACTGACTCGCGTGATATGCAAGTCAACCCACCGCGCTCCGTCCCATGTGATCACCTTCCCTAACTCTAACCGAGTATGTATATAGCGAAAATTGCTGTTAGACTTAGACGTGCATACAAATATTGTGCAAGATCGAGTGTAATGGAGGCACCACCGCCGAGATCAAGAGACATGACGGCACGGTGGCTGTTCTTGTTTCTTCTCGGTGTCGCCGGCAGCGCGGTTCTTCAAGTCCATGGGCAGGCCGATAGCTTAGGTGAGCGCATCGTATACGGTTGCTGCACAAATATTGTTTCATCGATCAGTCTCTGCAACTACTATGCTCATATGCAGGTTTCATAAGCATAGACTGCGGTCTTCCGGGGAAAACGGGCTACATAGACAGCACCACCAAGCTCTCCTACGCCACAGACGCCGGCTTCACTAACACCGGCACCAACCACAACATCTCGGCCGAGTATGTCACACCGACGACGGGCAAGATCTGGCGCAGCGTGCGCAGCTTCCCCGATGGCCTGCGAAACTGCTACACACTCCGCTCCCTCGTGCCGGGGCTCAAGTATCTCATCCGGGCGCTATTCAAGCACGGCAACTACGACGGGCGCCTCAACAGGTGGCCCATCTTCGACATCCACATAGGCGTCAACTATTGGCAGACCGTGAACATCACAGACGGTGACATGCCTGTAATCGCCGAGATCATCACCGTCATCTCTGGTGACTCCGTTCAAGTGTGCCTCGTCAACACTGGCTCTGGGACGCCGTTCATCTCCAGCCTCGAGCTGAGGCCTCTCAAGAACAAGCTCTACCCACAATCAGATATGTCTCAGGCGCTGGTTCTTGCCACCAGGGCCAATGTCGGCGCAAGCGCGAACCTTAGGTAATCACGCAAGCATCGCGAGAGGAATTCATAGATAACTATAACTAGAGATATAATATAAGTTTACATGTTTGATTGATGCTGAGTGATTCATCAGGTACCCAGACGATCCACACGACCGTATATGGATCTCATTGAACGTGCCATCCTGGATGGCGATCTCAACCACTAAGGAGGTGCAGAACAGTGTCATTGACTTTTTTGAGGTGCCGTCGACCGTGACACAGACCGGAGTCACGTCCATCAACTCCTCCACGCCCATCATTTTCTTCTGGGACGTAACCAGCGCCAAAGATTCAATGCCCGGGTGCGTAGTACTCTTCTCCCTCTTTTGGTACAAGCCCTAATCAAAATCAGAGATCTCACCTATATATAGCCGTGGAAGCCAAACTCCTCTCCTTCCTCTCATTTTTCTTCTCCGTGTTTATTTCGAACGGGTGCATTTAGTTCACTAGAATCATTGGCACACTAGAGTCATGGCATGTCGGCGATTGCGAGATCATCACCGTCACAACAATCATTGGCACACTTGTATCATGGTTCATCTTCTCATGACTCCGATCCACACAGGTTCTGATGTACAACTCATCACATATATGTGTATGTAGGTATGTTTTCATGTTATACATGGCAGAGCTGCAACACCTTCCCAGCAACGCCCTCCGCCAATTCTACGTCAAGCTCAATGACAAGCCCTGGGACACGAAACCTCGCGGCCTGAAGTACCTCGAGACGACCGTACTCTATAACGAAAAACCCGACTATGCCTCCCAACAATACATCTTCTCATTGGAGGCCACAACCAACTCCACGCTCCCGCCAATCCTCAACGCTTTGGAGATCTTTTCGGTCGTCCCCACCACTGGCTTAGCCACCACCACTCATGAAAGTAAGCAGTTATGTCCGGATGCATGGTGCAGTCATATTTCAACCGTTTTATATGTATATAGGATTATATGTCCATGATCCTAAGTGGTTTCTATATGTTACAGTTTCTGCCATGACAACCATCAGAGACATGTACCAGATGAAAAAGAACTGGATGGGTGATCCGTGCGCCCCCAAGAATTTTGCGTGGAACGGATTGCATTGTGGCTATGCTGTTTCTAGGCCACCAACTATCACAGGCTTGTGAGTTATTTTAGTTCGATGTATAATTTTGGGTAAAACTAGTACTATAATTTCATTACAGGAACCAGTATTGGATTATTAATTAGTACCAATAACCGGAAATATCTGACACAATGCAGGAATTTATCTTCCAGTGGTCTGAGTGGCAACATCTCATCTTCTTTCGCAAGTCTCAAAGGTTTACAATACTTGTAAGTAGGAGATGTTAAACCAATTATTCCACATTGTATGATCTTTTTAGAAGTAATAATGACTTCCTTATTCGGGATTTTGCTAATTGGCAGGGATTTGTCAGGTAACAATCTGATGGGCTCCATTCCCGACACCCTTTCGCAGTTGTCGTCCCTCACACTTCTGTAAGTAATTTGTGGTGTAGTTCAAAAAAAGGCCAAATTTATTCAACACATACATTACTTATTTTGACATTGAAATCTACTTCATCTCCTTCCAGAGATTTGACAGGCAATCAACTCACTGGATCAATTCCTTCCGGGCTGCTGAAGAGAACTCAAGATGACTCCCTAACACTTAGGTTGGTACTTGGTAACCTCTAGAAGAATTTTCCAATGAGATTTCTCAGACCTTATGAAAAAGATTTTTCTTCAAAAAGTATCTAATACATCTTACTTGATCAACATTACCATTACTCATCATTTTTATTTTGCCAGATATGGTAATAATCCAAACCTTTGCAGTAATGGCAACTCATGTCAGCCTCCGAAAAAGAAGCCCAGATCTATGGTTGTTGTCCATATAGTTGTTCCCATATTTGTAGTACTGATAATTGTGCTTCTGTCTATACTACTCCTTTGCATGCGAAAGAGAAGGCAAGGTGAGAAACACATAACACTGAACTCGGGAATGCTATCTTAGCTGTTACCTAACACTAGTTTGTTTGTCGGTGTTTAACTCTCAAGGAACAACAACAAATAGTGTCAGGCCACAGAACGAGTCTATTGACAACTATGGACACACCTCGTTGCGACTCGAAAGTCGCCGATTTACGTACAGTGAATTAGAGGTCATCACGAATGGCTTCCAACGAGTGGTGGGCCGAGGAGGATTTGGGAAAGTCTATGATGGCTTCTTGGAGGATGGCACCCAAGTGGCTGTCAAACTGCGGTCTGAATCTTCCAACCAAGGCGTACAAGAATTCCTCGCAGAGGTGAGAATTAATGAGATCTGGTCAAGGTGTAACTAATGCATGCTCCTAGATTCAGTTTTGTAATGCATGTATCATTTCGTGTTCAGGCTCAGAGCTTGGCTAAAATTCATCATAAGAATCTTGTGTCAATGTTTGGCTACTGCAAGGAGAGAGAGTACATGGCTCTTGTGTACGAGTACATGTCTGAAGGAGCCCTGGACGAACATCTTAGAGGTATACTGTAATCATTCAAATTTCATGCTTTCAGTAACATAAATACGATAGTTGTAAAAGTGAGAACATGTAGCAAAGCTGCAAAATTTGTAGTAAATGTGATTTACCTCATTATTTTTACGTCGCAGGTAAAGACAACAACACTAGAACTTTATCCTGGAGACAGAGACTTCTAATTGCCCTAGAATCTGCCCAAGGTAAGCTTTATGTCAAAGTTTTATTCATGTAATTTCATAAAGAAAGAAATTCCGAATTGGTGTGGTTGATGGCTTGTGATGTGGATGGATGGCCGCAGGGCTTGAGTATCTGCACAAGGGGTGCAATCCACCCCTCATTCACAGGGACGTGAAGACGTCCAACATTTTGCTAAATACAAATTTGGAGGCAAAAATCGCCGATTTCGGATTGCTCAAGGCTTTCAATAACGACAGTGATACCCATGTTTCCACGGCCAGGGTGGTTGGCACACCCGGCTATGTTGACCCCGAGTAAGTGCAGCTTTGTAAATTCTTTGTGATTATGCTTCGAGGACATCATGTGTATTATTAATCAATAGAAAAAATATTATAACACACATATATGCTCAAAATTTGTGCTCTACCTTTCCTCCTAGGATCTTTAAATTCATAACCCGCTCCTAAATTTTGAATTTTGGCCTACAGGTGACTGGCTGAAATCTAGGAAGAAACCCCGGATTTCTGCGGGAATTAATTTTTTACTGTTAATTCTTGTGGCTTGAATATAAGTTGCCCCTCAAGAACCATGTTGTACGGCTATTCTTGAATCTAGATCCACTAATGCATTTCATACTTATCAGGTACTACGCCACGTTTCAGCTGACCAGCAAGAGTGACGTGTTTAGTTTTGGTGTAGTGCTACTGGAAATAGTCACAGGGCAACCACCCATCCCAAATGACCCTGAGCCGACGAGTATCATCCAGTGGGCACGTCAACGCCTTGCCCGTGGCAATATTGAGGCCGTAGTGGACATACACATGCACGGTGACCACGACGTAAACAGCGTATGGAGAGTTGCGGATACTGCCCTGAAATGCACCGCACAGGCGCCGGAGCAACGACCCACAATGACTGACGTCGTGGCTTTGCTGCATGAGTGCCTTGAGCTTGAGGATGCGCGTAACCACATGAATGCAAGGTTCTACACTGCCGGGAGCGACACTAACTTGAACAATTATAGTCAATACGACACTGGCATGTCCACGGATGTGAGCCAAAGCAGGACTGCATTAGAGGCGGAGCATTTCGATAGAGTACCAAGAATGTCTGATGGTCCAGCTGTGAGGTGAGGAGAGGACCAGGACAATGAATTGCCGCCACCTCCCACATATAAGGTTTTTTTTCTCGGGTGGATTCAAGAAGTCTTTATAATTATTTTTGTTGTAATTGGAGACAGCATGTAAAAATGCTGAGACATTTAATGAATTATGTTTGCTTTTCTAATGACCAACAATGTAATCCAATGACTCACAAAGACACTTGATAAGAGTGACATACTTTTAAAAATCGATTTAGACAACGACAAAAATGAGGATAAAAATTCTAAAAAAAAGCGAGTGAGGACAAACATTCTCATCAGAAGGCCTAAAAAAGGGAGTGAGCAAATTTTAGGATCCCGGAGACTACTTTTTCTTTTGTTGATGGAGAGTCTATGCCTTGGAAGAAAGATGACAAGTGTGCTCCATCACCAAGGAAATAAGCCTAAGTGCTTGGGTATGGGCACCATCCTTGGATTGTTCCAAGCTTGGGAGAGGTGTCTCGATATCGTATCACCACCTTTATCATCATCATTATCTACTAGCTCAATCCTTAGTTATATCGTGATTTAGGAAAAGTTGTTGTATGAAATAATTTGCAATGTGTGCTATCGTTCCTTCGTATTGTTGTTGTATCCGTTGGTGAGAGTATCTATAATAAATAATGTATGAGTATAAATAGTGTATGAGTATCTTGTTTGCTTTTTCATTATTGTGTATCATAGCATTGCAATTCAATTTCATATGCTTATCTTATGAGAAGTAGTGACTTTACATTGGGTTTAGAAAGTAAAATCTATTGTTTTAACAAATACAACATTGGTCATTTGAACAATTCATGAAAGATTAGTGAAAGGAAGAGAAATTTCACATGCAAATACACTATCTTGGGGCATCTTTTGTTGTACTGAGAGCATCTCCAGCCGTTCAGCCCCTCAGGGTGCCGAAAAAGAGCGGCCTGGGGGCGAACCGGTGCTAGATCGGCCCCTAGGGGCGACCTAGCTCCCAGCCACGCCCCCAATCGCCGCCCCCCAGCCACGGCAAATTCAGACATAGTCTATTCCCGCGCACAAAATAGACGCCACAATCTGGCGATCAAGCGGCCAGTCGGTCGGCGATCGGATGAAAAGTTCGGCGTACAAAAAAACAGAAAGGCCGGAAGCGTGCATCAGGCAGCGAGGTCGGCCTCCGGCGTTGGCAGAGTCGGCGTGCGAGGTCTTGACGGGGTCTCTGTACTTGGCGGCGTCGGCGTGGCTTCTGCGCTGCGGGCAGCCTCGGCGGCATCATCGCTCGGGCTTGGCGGCGGCGGCGTGTGCGTGGGTGTGGGCGGTGTCGGCGTGGGCGTGGGCAGCGTCGTCGAGGGAAGCTGGTTCATGATGAGGCCACGCTCCGCCAAGTACCACGCCTTGACCGCCTCGTCGGTGCTCTGGAGCATGTCCGCCCGCCCAGCAGAAAAGCCAGGTCGGTGTTCCTCTTCTTCGTGGCGACATTGGTCCGGAGCAGGTCGAGCTTGACGGCGCTGCTCGACATCAACGCCGACCACCGCGCCTCGGTCTTCTCTTCACAAAGGGCGGCCCGGACCTGTGCGTCGGCGAGGCAGTGCTGGATGGACTCCTGCACGCGAGCGGTGGCCGCGTCGGCGTGTTTCCCCTTCTTGGCACCTTTGTTGCCGTCCGGCTGCCCTTCCGACGCACCCGAAGTCGGCGCGTCCGGCTTGTAGATCTCTTTGGCCTTGTCGAGGGGGCGCCGGACTTCCACCCACTTCTCGCACTTGTCGATGCGCTTGTAAACGTGAAGGTACTTGAACTCGGCGTCGTTGTTGCTCTGCCGATACAGGCCGAACATGCGCAGCAACTGCGCGGACGAACAAATAGTTGGCGGGCGCACAAGCTGAAGAGAGGCGGGAGACCGGCATGGCATACCTGATCCTCAATGTTGGCGCTGCTCTCCGGGCGAGCGGCGACCTCCTCGACGACCCCATGCCATTTTTTCCACGCCCCCTGGATACGCCCCCAATGGTACGCCATCGCCTTCACCCCGCGCTGCATGTAGACACCGTTGAAGTAGGGGTCGATGAGCTTGCGCTCGTCGAACTCGACCTTGATGCGCTCGCAGTACGTCTCGATGCTCTGGTTCGTGCCGGTGGTCAGGTCGAGGCAGACGATTTTCCATGCTTCGGCGAGGCATTCCTCCTCCTTGGACGCCCACTTGATGCGCGGCTCGCCTAACCTGGCCGCCCGCTTCTTGTTCTTGCGCCTCCTCGCCGGAGCCGTCGCCAGCTCCTCCTTCTCCTCCTCCTCCTCCTCCTCCTCCTCGTCCTCCTCCTCCTCCTCCTCCTGCTCCTCGTCGCCGTAGACGTAGCTGAGCTCGCCATCCATGCCGCGGCTGAGATCTACCATCTCATCCGCGGTGAACCCGAGAGACGCGGCGGCCGCGGTCGAACCTTCCGCGATGATGTCATCCATGTCGGCCTCGGTCTCGTTGGCGTCGCTGAGGTGCGAGAAGGGCAGCGCGCAATGGCGGAGAGGGGGCGTCGGGGAGGGCACGTACGCGAGTGGCGAGTAGTTGTATGGAGGGTACTGCACGCCGGCGAAGGCGAGCGAGGGTGTGCGCTGGGTCGGGTGTCCATGGGGGAAAGTGACGTTTGGGTTGAACCCACCGTGCGCATCCCCGTCGGCATAGCCCGGCGAAGACGATCCCCATGGCTGCAGCGACGGAGACCTCACGCCTTGCTGGCCCCAAGGCGCGTACTGCGCGTGGTTGCCGGGTGGATTCATCATCCCCGCGCGAGTCGCCTCGGCCTCGGCCTGGTCCGCCGAAGCGGCAGCGGCAGCGGCAGCCGCAGCCGCGCGTGCTGTGTTGTCACGGGCCTTCTTGGCGAGGGCCCTGTTCCACCGGTCGGCGGTGACGGCCTCCCTGCACTGCATTTCCACCCTCCAATCGGCATTTGTCATGCCCGGTGGCTTGGACGGCGGCGCCCTCGGCTTCCTCTGCTTCGGCTGGGTGGCGGAGGCGGTCGTGCTCGCCGTGGCACGGGGGACGACGTACTTCTTCGGTGGCATGGCAGACGGCTGGGAGGCGAGCGGGAGGGAGACTGGCGGGAGGAAAGGAGAGAATGGGAGGGAAGTGGGGAAAAGCGGGAAGAAATAACGGGAAGAGGTGCTCGACTCACCAACAGGGTGGACCCACACACCCTTTTCCCTTGTGCCGGTGCCCCAGTGCCCCCCAGGGCGCCGGGTTCTGCCTGGGTCTGCCGGCACCAGTTTTGGCCCGAGCCGGCGAAAAAGGGCTTCTGGGGGGGGGGGCGACTGGGCCATTTTTTCGGCGCCAGCGCGGCAAAAACGCCTGGGAGGGCCTGTTGGGGGCGCGGCTGGAGATGCTCTGATGAACCACAAGTATATGGGGTCAATTTTAGCCTTTTCGATAAGTAAGAGTGTCGAACCCAACGAGGAGCAGAAGGAAACGACAAGTGGTTTTCAGCAAGGTAATGTCTGCAAGTGCTAAAAATGTAAGTATCCGAGTAGTTTGATAGCGAGATAATTTGTAACGAGCAAGTAACGATAGTAGTAACAAAAGTGCAGCAAGGTAGCCCAATCCTTTTGATACAAAGGACAGGCCAAAATGATCTCTTATGATAAGCAAAGTGTTCTTGAGGGTACACGGGAATTTCATCTAGTCACTTTCATCATGTTGGCTTAATTCGTGTTCGATACTTTGATAATTTGATATGTTGGTGGACCGGTGCTTAGGTGATGTTCTTACTTGAAAAAACCTCCTACTTATGATTAACCCTCTCGCAAGCATCTGCAACTACGAGAAAAGTATTAAGAATAAATTCTAACCATAGCATTAAATTTTTGGATCCAATCGGCTTACGGAATAGTGCATAAACTGGGGTTGCTTTTGTCACTCTCGCAACCCACCATCTAATAAATACTCCACAATGCATTCCCTTAGGCCCAAATATGGTGAAGTGTCATGTAGTCGACATTCACATGACACCACTAAGAGAATGACAACATACATATAATCAAAATATCGAACACATATCAAGTTCACATGATTACTTGCAACATGATTTCTCCCGTGACCTCAAGAACGAAAGTAACTAGTCATAAATGATAAACATGCTCAAGATCAGAGGGGTATTAAATAGCATAATGGATCTGAACATATAATCTTTCACAAAATAAACCATATAGTAATCAACTACAAGATGTAATCAACACTACTAGTCACCCACAAGCACCAATCTATAGTTTTGGTACAAAGATTGAACACAAGAGATGAACTAGGGTTTGAGAGGAGTTGGTGTTGTG